>NW_009632305.1:0-2076 GCF_000690535.1 Cariama cristata
AGCTGAGCCTCGCTGGCAGGGATGCAGTTTGTGCCTTCCCTCCACGGAGCCGGGGCACGAAACAGCCGGCACGCAACGCCCCGGCTGGGGACACTTCAGTTGTCACCCCAGCCCTGCGCTGGAGCGCGTTGCTTGGAAGGGAGGAAGGCAGCCGAGGGAAGTGACTCTATGGATCTGCAGTGGGAGGGTGCCAGCATGGTGCCAGCTTGGGAAGGGCAGTGGGGGGTCCCCTGCAGGAGCACCCACCGCCACCCACCAGCGTTGGGGGCACGGGCTTGGGGCCATCCTGAGGCTGGAAGAAGCAGCTCTTGGCTAATGCCACCCATTCAAAACACGCCCCCCGGGGTGCTGGAGACACGAGCTCAGCCAGGAGCCAGGCTGGTCCCAGCAGCTCTGACCTTGGCACCCACTCCAGGGATGGAGGTGGAGGTCCCACCCAGCGTGGGCAGGATGCAGGTCGTAACAGAGGGAGAATCTGGTGGGTCTGGGGGAGGAAAAGGAGAGGAATGGCACTTCCCAAGGGATAGAGGGTCTTTATTAACTACTTGGCAGATGGTGAGGAACTGACTGACAGTGAGGACCGGGTGATGATGAAGGACCAGGTGATGGTGAGGAGCCTGCGGTGCCAGGCTGGGGGGGGTTCCCACCCAGGCCAGGACAACAGCTCGGAGCTGAGTCCAGTCCTCACCATTAGCCATGCCGAGGTCTGTGCCCCCCAGAAGCCCCCCTTAGCCCCACATCACATCAGGACCACAGTTCGGACGCAGCCCAGCTGCCAATTTAGGAAGACGCTGTTGGATCTGGCTGTTGTGGGGGCATCTCCCTGCCCTGGGGGCTGTCGCAGTGTGATGGCGACAGAAGAAGGTGAGGGGTAGAAGAAGACGCTGTTTCAGGGATGCTGATGTAGAGCGTACACCCTTCTTGCCAGGTCCCAGCACCATAGGTCCCCTCAGTCCCCCGTCCCCTGCGTGGGGGAGCCATGGGGGGGTCCTGCTGAGCCACGGTCCAGGCTTGGGACAGCACCAGGGTCCTCCTGAGTCACAGGCTCAGCACAGCAGCCAGCGCTGGCCGGTGCCTGGGGCTGTCGGCTCAGGGGTCTCGCTGCCACAGGGAGATGTGCTCCTGGGCTACGACGGGATGGGGAGAGTCAGTGCCCCCTGGGCCAGGAAGGACCCAGAGGCCTGGACAGGGCTGGCAGAGCTGGGAGCCGGCACGGAGCGGGAGAGCTCCCGGCTGCTCACTCACCGAACTGGCAGATGTACCGGTTCCGGGTCTTGCAGCGCTGGTTGTTCCAGTTGAAGGCAGCTGACGCTTGCATCTCCACGCAGTTCCCAAACCTGTGTCCCGGCGGGACGGGGGGGTGAAGCCAGCCCACACGGTGGCACGGCGGGGACACCGTGCAGAGGTTGGGTGTCCTCCAGAGCCAACAGGCACTTACCGCTGGTTGTCTGGCTGCCCAAAAGCGAAGCTAGTGAAGGAGGACAGCTGGCCCATATCCCAGCGGAAGAATGCCTTGGATGTCTTGTAGGTGAGACCTGGGGGAGTGGGAGGCAGGGTGGCATGTCTGCCTGTACCCCAGGCACCCCGTACCCTGCCTGCCGCCATCACTCACCGATCCAGAAGTTCCCAGTCTTGAAATTGGTGTCTGTCACCCTGTTACCAGTCTCCAAGTGGCTGAGATAGAAAGCCAGGATGTCCTGGATCTTCTGGTTTCTGATTTGGGCCAGCATCGCCCCTTTCTCCTGCAGGGAAGGGAGCAAGTCAGCCCCAAACACGTGGCCCAGGCCCATGCCAGGCAGCGGAGAGATTCATGGCGGGGGCTGCGAGCATGGGTGGCATTTTTCAGCTGCAAAGGGATGCCCAGAACATCCCGGGGGCTCACCTGGCACTTTGTTTTGGCTCCGTAGTAGGTGTCAGCCTCCGAGGACACCATGAAGCAGTCACTGTCTATCCTCACATCACAGGCGTGGAAAGGGAACTGAATCTTCTCTGCGGGCACAGGCAGGCGCAGGTGGGTCCCTGTGCTGGGAGAGCTGGGCCCACCGGAGGACCCTTAGCCCCGCTCCGGGGGTCCCT
>NW_009632306.1:0-16671 GCF_000690535.1 Cariama cristata
CAATGCCATCTTTATACTTTAAATTTTCTTTTATTTTTGATTGGTTCCAAGCTTCTGGTGTTAATTTTGGGTCCTGTTTCTAACCCCAAAAGCAGCTAGTGAGTCAGCCAACGTATATGAGAGAATTAATTTTGATTTTGATTTTGAAGTTGCAGAAAAATTGGTCTTTTGGGGGATATATGTTTACAGGCATTTTTCAGGAGGCTACTCTGGTTCCCAGGTGTTCTCACAGTACTTTGTGATGCAAATTTTCTTTACTCCCATCAACACCTTGCCCTGTACTGGTAAATATGTACCAACTGAGGACTTTATGTAAATGCAGGTTCAAAAGACACCTCCCCACTGCACCTCCTGCTTTCCAACTCGGTGTAAAAATTAGTGTTACTTGCAACCTATTTTCAGGGAAGTTGTCAGAACTGAGCCGTTGCAACTGGAGTTGGAAAGGTATCATCTGCGGTGAAACCGTCCCATTCAGAACCCTGCCACCAGGCATCCACTTAGCACCAATTCATCGGATAACAAACAGAGGTTTTGCCTAAAGTGAAATGCAGAGGAGTTAATTACTGAATAAATTTGTCATTAGGTAGGTTGACCGTTAGTTTAGATCACTTGCTGTAAAGCTTTAAAAAATACTGCATGCAGATCTTTGCTGGAGACACTTTGAACCTGTCTTTCAGTCTGATAGAAATCGTTGAAATCAGCCGCAGAAGCTGATTGGGAAAAAAACCCCTATAAAATCTTTGCATAGAGGAATGATATCTACCATGTAAACAACCGTTTGAAGAAGTTTTTCATTGCAGGGTAAGAACTGTGCCAGAAGTTATTGGGCTACTATACTTGTTTTTGCCGACACAGTGGCATATTGACGTAAATGATTGACTACATGCTGACTTTTACAGAAACTCTATGAACACCTCATAGCAGTTGCTTCGAATATTCCAAGTTTTCATATTTGAGTCTGTTTCTTTTAGCTATATTCAGAGCTGGACTTATTTTCTCATTGTGCTGTTCCAGTTAATGTCACAACCTTGTGTTTTGAAAACACATAGTTCTAGTTAGTTTTCTTTCAGATAGTGGTATTGTTTCTTTGGTATTTGCTCCAAGGGGACTAAGATTTGGTAAGTGGCAGTTATACATAAGGAATTGTTTTGGTTTAAATTGCTGTCTTTGTATTTATGCCTTGATAGACTGTTTTCCTTAAAATATCTTTTAAATGTATTTAAGATGGCTGAACACTGTGGGCCAAGTAGTCTCTACGGAGGATGACTGCCCTCCTTTTGCGTGAAGTGGGCTGGAGAAAGAGGAAGAGAGGAAGAAACTTTTGGTTAGCGTGGTTGGCAGCCATGGGCTGGGTTCTGGATGTGCATTGTGATCTGATGGTGACGGTGTTCTTATGTGTCTCTGTCCTGTTTGATCTCTAAGAGGACTTAGGCAGCACTGCTGACTTTTCTCTCTGAGTCTGGATGACTGAGGTCTTCAGATCAGTTCTTTATGTTCTGGCCATCATCTCCAGATGGCTTTGGTCTATCCTTTGTTTTACACTGTCCTTTGTTTTCCTACTCTAGGTGTTACTGAGAAACCATGTGTGGATAGATGTACTGGGATCCTCATCATGGGCTGTGTCATCAAAACTTGCCATCCTTTTACCCCTTTCTCTTCTTGTTCCTTCTGGTGCTTCCACACCCATACGCTCTCCATTCCTAGCAACTTAATTTCTATTACAAATCTCTGTGCAGAGTCAGAAGAAATTGTCCATTTCTCATGTATTTGGCTGATGCACCATGCAGTGAAAACTTGGTAGGGGTAGCTTAGCAAAAGTAGAATGGAAATTGCTAGGATAGATTAGTGTTTTCTGAATCTCTTAATGCAACAGCCATAAAAGGAGCAGCAGACAGTCCTTTAGCTATTGGATCTACGAGGCCCTAAGAGACAGCTTTCTTTGCTGCGCTTTTGGCAGTTTTCTTCCATCACCAGAGACCGTGTGGAGAGCAACACATGCAACTAAGAGCCCGTGGGAGCAGAGAACTGCCAAGAGCTGGTGCAAACACAGGAAGCAGCTGCCGGCAGCCGCCTTTTTCTCTCTGTGAAAGAGAGATACCACGACATACCAGGGAATAGAAATCTTTGTTTTCTCAGCCTAAAAATACTTCAAATGCTGGAAGGTGGCAGGTCTAGTGTTAGGACTTCCTCTCTCCTGCTATTGCCTTAAGACTCACTTTCTAGGAAAGCAGTAAATGAGCTCTATGAATAGAAAATGAGAAAGAAACCTGTAGCTGTCAACCCATCTGTGTTCCAGTGGTTAATGGCATTAATAGATCTCAAGTGCTGACTTCCTCTTGAAAAACACTGTTGCTTTTGTGGGTCATGCTCCTGTACTTAGCTTCCTCCTCAGAAAGGCTGGAGTGTAGAGAAGGTTAAAAATAGTAATAATAAATAAATTCTTTTTTAAAAAAGCTCAAAGAACAGAACAGCGAAGTGTCAATAGAACAGAAATACTAAAACAAGAGAAGGAAGACTGTGGGAACAAGTCATAAAAGAAAAGACAAACGTAATGGTGAAGTCAGAAAAGATAGGAAGACTGATATTACAAAAAAGATAAAACCAAGAGGGTGATACAGGAATTAATCAATGGAAACATAATAAAGTACAATGCAAAGGTGTTTGTGACAATGAGGAGTAACAGTCTAGAACAGCCGTACCTCCACAGCAGCACACAGATATTTCTCAGGCTCTGGAAGCTTTATAGCCACATCAGCATGTGCCTGGGTTAATTAACGTAAGTGTGGCACGGTGCTGAGGGGGCTGCAATGCTTCCAGGCCTGGAGCTGGCTAACTGGCAGACGGTGTGCCTGCACGGTGCTTGGGGTTGCATCTGATGAGAGCAGAGGCCAAGGTTGCCTGACCCAATCTAATACAACTATAAACAAGAAGATTTGGAAATTGCCTTTCTGCAGATTTTCGGGTCATAAGGAAGGAGAAAGAAGGGAACAGGAAGAAAAGGAAGGGGGGCAAAGAAAAGAGTAGATATAGCTAGTGGGGCTGGGTCCCTGTAGTAAGAAGCAACCAAAGAACTTGATGCCTCCCAGACATTAGCTCCAACAGCTCCATCCTCCTGTCATTTCTTTCAGTTTACGCTAATCTTTTGGAGCTGCCAACTTGTGAAGGGCTTTGCAGTAAATGTCAAAAGCAGTACAAAGGGGATGGCAAATATTTAGCCTGGAACAGCTCACTGTGGCACTGCTCTTCCCTCTACGTGATATAAACAACAGTTGCTATTTTCAAGCTGAGTATCACTCTTGTTGCTGTTAGAAAGAACTATAAGAATGTTGTTTGATATTTTTAAAATCTTGATAATATTGAAAGTTACTATGGCCCACTTACCCTGTCTTTTACAGAATGGAATTGAGACAAAGAGATGGTTTGTTCAAGTTCAGAGCGGAAATCTGCCATAGAAAACATTTCATTCCAAACCTCCATGGTCTTAGTCTGCTGTCTCCTCAGCGGAGATCCATATGGGCAGCCCTCCTCCAACCTAGTAATAAAAATCCCAGATAATTCATGCTTTTGTGTCACAAACTTGATATCCCACCTAACACCGGGATTCTGTGGCTTTCTCTTGCACTTGATGCTACAGAGTGCTACAGGATGAGTGCTACAGGGGAATGAAGTACGGTCCAAACTAAATGCCATAGGGAACTGAAATTCGTGTGGTGGGATGAAATAATTAGCAATGTAGTTTTGGTGCTGAATTAAATATTTAAGTGAGTGAAACTGCTGCATACAGTTTGGACTTTCATGCATTTTAATATTTAATTCAAAAAGCCTTCCTTTTAAATTTTCTTCAGTTATTCTTGGAGAAATAAAAGACAAATCAAATGCTGGCCTGCTACAGAAATTTAAGTAATAGCTTGTTTCAGAGTTTCTTTCAATTCCATTATGAAGAACTTGGCCTCTAAGCTGCAATTATAAAAGATTTTTTTCCCCTGAAGCCTCAATCTGGGTGAACTGATAAAGCTGAGAATTCTTTTTTTTATTACTTTTTTATTTTTCACTTATAATTCGTAGTTAGTTTATTTTTCCAATGATAGCTGTCTCTAGAAGTTTCCATAAATCACTCCAAGGAGTCCTTCTTGAAAAATGCACAGAGACTTCCAATATTATACGTGAAATACACAGTATTATAATTGTACTAATTCAATGGCTGATTAAAAGTAAAAAGAATTTCATCTGTAATGTGAAGAAAATGAAGTAGAATTTTCATGAACAAAATGGAAAAATTCCATTCATTTCAAGATGAATATTTATTAGAAAAATGTATATTCGGATGCATATGTGTATATACACGACACTTGAGAAAATGCTGCTTTGCTTACAGAATGAAACAGGCAAAATTTGAGGCGTACTAAACGTACAGCTCTAATCTTTGTGCTGTTTTTTAATTCAACCCCTGCATACTGAATGACATGGGGATGCAAAGGAAATTGTCCGTGATTTTGTATCTGAAGATTGCATGTTGGTGTGTCTATGCACGGGGTAAAATATCTGGGGAAGCAAGAGGAATTCTAAAAAGAAAGAATAAATTTGTTTTAAGCTCACTTCTGCATTATTTACCTGAAGTCATAAGAGCCTATCATGATGCCAAAGCTAAAATTTTCAATTTAATCTATTCTTTTTCTGGTTCTGAAGTTTGTGAGGCAGCAAAACAAACAATTATACCCAAGAAAAAACAATATAGAAAGCCTTTCCAGTGGAAACCTTAGTGTATTTTCTCCATCACTGTTCTTAGCATGAATCTGTCCCTGACTTCTAGTTCTGTCCTGTTGTTTCACTTTAGAGAATGGTCCCTTATCTATGAACTACTTGTGGAAAACAACTATCTACAGCAATATGGGTATGGGACACTGTTGTAATAGCTTTCACTTGATAGGGTTAGAAGTATTTCAGTTAGCTAGTCTCTTGATATATGAAATATTTTTTTTTTCTCTTAAGATTTTATCATATTTACAAAGCAAAATGTGAGAAGGAAAATAATTTGAGTCAATGTCATCCTCACGCTTTTGGTTCCTGATCCCTTTATTCTCAATATGAAAGGAGTATAGTAAAAGGATCAACAATTTGACGAATATAATGTAATGTAAAATTATGGCTTGAAAATTACACCTTGAATGGAATCCTTGTAACATTTTACATGAACACCTATATTTAAATCTTTTTTATCATATAAGCATGCAGTCTAGCTTCATTTAAAATCATATCCTTGGGCAAAACCATTGCTGATTACCCCAGTTTGAAATGTATGAAGAGGTGAATCCCCATGTATCTGAAAAATCGAATTCAGCTTTCCTCTTTCAACCTTGAGAAACTACATTAAACACATTGGAGATGTAAAGAATCTGCAACAAAGCAAATGAAGGCAGAGTTTGGCCCACAGAAAATTGGACAGGAAGAGAGGAGACAAGGCTTTTCAAGGAAGGCAAGAAGAATGGTGAATACTAAACTTAAGGGCAGTTTATAATGCCCTTAAGTTTGCAATACACAACAGGGAGTTATCAACTAGAAAGGGCAATTCACATCTCTTTGTTAATGAGGAGTAGTTGAAACAAAGGACTTACACCTAAACCAGGCAGAATTTAAGGACTTGGGTCTTAAACTGTGCTCTGAAAGGCTCACTGCCCAATTGACAGAGCACTTCAAACTTATTAAATTTCTCCTGGGAAGATCCTCCCCCTGATTCCACCCTACACATGCAAAAATATTCCGGTTTGAGGATCACCTAGGTTATACCTGTCAAAATTGCTTAAGAGGTCTGGCCTGAGCAGAGGACTTAGAGCTGATATAACACAATAAGAAGTTATAAGTTTCGATTTTAAGAAAAAAACAAAAGAAGAAAAAATTTTAAAAAAAAAGAAAAAAAGAGAAAAAAAAATGGTTTGTGACAATTGTTACCAACTGCCTTTTATGTAATGGTGGTTAGGTCAGGTCATTTACCCAGCAAGTGAGAGCCCTAGGTTGCACGTCTTCCTCTGCTTATGGGTGTTTGGATCCATATTTGTAAAATCTCATTGAGCAACCAGTGTCTTAACCATAAAGTTATTGATTAATAGTCTTTTGTTCTACCTAGGTAGTAACTTTCAGTCCCCATGTTCAACATGAAGATGGGTTGTTATGCAGCGGAGAGTGCGAAATTCTTGGGTTAAGAGGGTCACTGAGCAAGAAGTAGATCATTCTTCTTGAGTAAACTGAGTGGTTAGTACAGAGTTACCTAGACAATGGGCATATTCCTGCTTGCTCTCCCACTTCTTGCTCTGTTCTCTGACAGAATAGAGGTAGACGCTGACAGACAATATTGGTCTCTGACTACGGTCTTGGTCAAGGTTTCTGAACACAAAAGCAACTGGGTTTCTCGTACGCTAGCGTGTTAAGCTGTTCTTGGTTTTAGATGCTGATGACAGTCTTTTTGAAGCAATCATCTTCACTATAGGGTACTGTGAATTTTGAACTCTCAGGGATGAACTATTCCAGCTCTCTGATGCCTCAGAATGCTCAAATCTATAAAAATATCTTTTAAAGCTAATGCTGTTCCAAAGCCTGTTATCCAGACTGCCACTTCTGGAGAAGACAGAGGCATCTAAGAAATCTGGGGCTGCAGTTGTCTAATTTCTAAGCATCTTAGTCTTACTAAATCTAGTCTTGTGACAGGAGAAATATTATTTATCCATATGGGTTTGATTAAGCAGAAGATTAATTTTCAAGCAGACATAATTTTAACTTTCCCATTTTTGCAAAGGAACTTTCCTCCTGTGATTTGTTACATGTCTGTGTCTTACTGAGAAGAGAAATCCTTGTTTATCACTGTTTTTTGTCCATGTGCCCAGAGGGCTTGGGGTAAAATAATAAATTAAAAAATATCTTCTCTATATGTTTTGCTTAGAGCAGTGATGATGCATCAGTTCTTGAGCCACAGAAGAGATGAACAAAAGATTGTTCGAATTTGTTTTCTTTACAAATCTGCCTATCTGCTGACTCTATATAGTTTATAGTGTTCTTAAACTGTAGTCTGTGGGGACATAGAAGGTAATCTGTGATTGATATAAATGTCTGTCCATCTACCTGTCTGTCTACCTATATGAAGTAACAGTATCATGACAGTGTTTCCAATTAACCGGCAATGATACCCAGGAGTCTTGATCATTGTCTGAGGTCTTAAAAAATTTGGAAATATGTTTACAGGATTTCATAGATTAATTAATTTCAGATGTTCTCACAAAACTGATGGTTAAACCTATGGGAAATTAAGGTTGGCCATCCCATCAGAAAGAGACAGAAAGATAGCCCATTGGAACAGCTACTGAAGGGTTGTGCCCCGTGCGAGTCTCTCAGCCCATCTTCTTACTCACATGCTGCCTTCTGGCTGTCTTCCAAATATGACATATTACTGAAGTGCTCCACTGCTTTGAGTATTTTCCCAGTCTTCTCCAGGTAGCATCTCCAAGCATTTAAATTTTTTTTTCCTGTACTCTCCTTTTTCAGCCTTTTCCCACCACTCATGTGCTCCTAAATGCCCTTCCTTTGTGGACTGTTGACTAACGTCTACCCCTAAGGCAACTAACTCATGACTAAAGTAAATGCTGCAACTTTCCTCAGCTATTGAAAATCTTAATCTGGCCTTTTTCTGCCCACACACCCTGCCTCAGGACACATGTGGAAGGCAGAATTCCTTCCCTGTTCCAACAGGAAAAACTTTGCTTTCTGCTATAAATGGCATGAAAGGGAAATGAAAGGGAAATGATAAATGAATTACATGTGCAGGTACTCAACTCAGAGCAAGGATACACGGTAGGTAATCAATGGTTTGGCTGCAGCAGCTATAGTATTCCTGATCCAGGCGTACAACTGGAAAGAGATAGACTATTAGATCTTGGTGATATTCATCATGTCAGATCCACATTTGTAACCAAGTATGGGGTTTAGCATCAATGGTGACTGACAGTCTGTTTCTCTACGGTTATAAATTCAAGGCTCAGTTCGTGAACCTTTTATGTGGCTGTTAAAAACTTGGTAATCTGAGAGGATTCAATAAAAGATAGAGAGGTACAGTTATTTCACTGATTCATCCTGCCAGCCAGACTGATATAATCCCCTGGATCCACACCAAGACTGTAAAAACGACTGAGTTTGTCTCTGGTGAAGACGACTCCATATGCTTTATGGACAGTAAAGTTCAGAGAGAAGATTATGTCAAGATTTATGTCTGCTGTTATTTAAGTTAATGAGGGAAATCTATCTAGGGGGAATGTATGCATGAGATCCAGTTGAATTAACTGTTTTAAGAGCAGGACGGAAGCCTATGAGGTTGCATATGTTACTAGACTTTTTCTTCTACTACTTGCAGTGAAAAGCAAAGTGACATTTCCTTTTTGTCCTCCTAATCAAATTTTTACTGAAGAAAAGAGGATTTTGGAGGTTATGGGATTACAAAGAATTCCTTGTGCTTTAAGATTTTAAAGGTTAAGAGCCTAAAGAACTTGCTTATTAGAAGTCTGAATGTGGAAGTCAGTTGAAGATGTAAATTTACTAGGAAAAATCAGATTAAAAAGTGGAGTTACAAAGTCAGTGTAGTTTTATAATGATAAGAAATTAATTGTATTAGTACAGCCCATTAAACGTTCCATTTATACATCAAAACCTTGGCAGGTGGAAGAGTTCTTAATCTGATGGTTTCATATTTTTATTATTTATTTATTTATTGGTATCAGCTTGCATTCAACAGTGCATCTGTTCTGGGACTCTGTACAGATGCTTGCCTGCTGTCTCTTTGCCAAACTGGAAGTGGTCCCACCTCAACAGTGTAAGTACTGGGAGAGAAAACAATCAGGAAAAACTTCTGTTCTTCCAGTCATGGGCAGGTACAAAGGCAATCACTGAGCTAGCCTGAGGTCTTGTCAAATGCAAAATAACACTTAATGTCTTGGGAGGAAGGAGAATAATTAAATTTTAATCATTTATTGTATTCAAGTAGTGCATGATTTCTTATCTGAAATCACAAAGGCAATAATTAAATATCATTGAGTGAGTAAATGTGTGTGACAATTCCAGAATAACTGAATCTACCAAAATGATAATACTGCGACAGCGGTACGGAGTTGTTTGCAGGTTTTGTGCCAGAAAGTCCCACATTAGACTTTGGTAACTGATTCTGTTAGCAGATGGATAGCACTGAAAGCAACAACCAAGATCAGGAATTCTCTGCATTGGGCGCTGTGTGTTCCTGTTTTTAAAACCCGCACTGGTTATCAGTTATATCTATAGCGAGATTAAGTGTATATCTCTTTGCAAGATTGGAGACTTCTGTAGTAAGACATTTGTTATTCCAGGGTACTGCTGACGTAAATGGATGAGATGGACAAAAGAAGTTTTAACGTTCTGATTCAATGGGTAGAGAAGGAGGATACACATATTGTCCAACTGTGGCCATCTCAGTGTAGTCTCCCTAGTCTACATTTATTAGGCTCTCTATAGTTAACAGAGAAGGAAAGGGATACGTCCTCAATCATCATCTGAAACAGGCTATTTCCGTGCAGGTTCGGCAGATGGATTAAGTGGATTTCACAAGTCATATGTTATGTCAGACCCAGGGCTAATGACTAAAATTAGAGCTCTTGGGTAAAAGTGGATACATTCTGTGTAATGACTTCCAACTGAGAAATGTAGGGTTTTTTATCCAGGAATCTATTGTTTTTTCTCATCAAGTTGTCCAAAAATAACCCAAAACCAAACAACCCCCCCAAAAGGCAGCATCATTGAAATGATGCATATTTCTAAAAATGTAGAGATGACAGCACTCCAATTGTTGTCTGAATATGTTGAATAGAAGTGAAAGGTTTTGGGTGAAGGCACAAAGGTCACTAGATTACTCTTTGTTTTAAGATACTTATATTAAAGCATAAAAAAAAAGAAAAGGAAATGCTTCAGCATTTCCAGAACATTTCCAAAATATTTTCAACTGCCCTCAGAAACATGGTTCATGTAAATTTTTATTCCAGTTGATTTTTAAAATTTTGGAATTTTACTGTGATGGGACTTTAAAAATAATCTTTGTCTTATTGATTTGCTCTGTTCTCATGTTCTAGTCCCACACTCGATGCCCCACTCCCCTGCACATCCCACCTGCAAAAGCAAAAGCAAAAGCTAAAACCTCATTCCTTTCATTGCTTTTTCTTGAACTGAATCACATAGACATTTTGTTAGCCGTGGTCATCTTAACTTAATTATTCTGCCCAGAAGTTAACATAAAAAGCAATAATCAGAACTCAGTGAGCTGGTTTTTGTTTTCAGCATGTTTCCTGAAAATGTTGTCTTCATTAACTTTCCATTTAATTGGAAAAGTAAACTTCTTAATGAATTAGTGGTACGTCCATGTTTTGAGCCATGTTTTGATTATCTTTTAAAGATAATGCTACATAAAAAAACCTCCGCTCCCTGTGGTCAACAGGCGGCTGATTCTTGCCGCTGTCACAAGTGTGTGTGTGTATTTCAAGATAAGTTGATAATACTAGCTTGAGGTAGGGTGGGTGAAGACCTAGGAGCACTGGAATAAATATGGGAAGGTAAAGAAAAGGAAGAGTGGCTGGAGGGGGCAGAGAAGAAGCAGGTGTAAAAGAAGCAGAGAGAAAGAAAACATTGAAAAGTTGATCAGAAAATGATGGCCTTGAGAGAAATTGAAACTTGCAGGTGCTGAGGACAACAAAGATGTAAGAAACCCTCAGAGTGAAGTGCTTCCTTAGAAATAGTGGTACTACATTCACATCGACTTGCTGAAGGTTTTTCTAGTAACAGTAAGATTAGTGAGCAAAGCTCATTTCCTTCAGCTCCTGGTTAAGGGAGCATGCATGTGGCAGGAGAAGGGCCAGGCTGCTCAGGTCTTCACTTCTAGGCATCCCTGGTGGTACTGGCAGGCAGCTCTGTTCCCTTGCTCTTCCTGCCATGATCCCATTCAGTTGCTTATTATTTATTTTTCCTGTCTGTTTTCTATTTTATGTCCCTTTACACTTCTTTTTTTTAAAATTAATTTTTTACTTTTCGATCATCTGGCTTGTTTCCTTTCTTCTCTCCTGTTTGATTTCCCTTTTCTGTCCAACAGAAAACTGTTTTAGTTGGGGTAGAGGCACCTATCAATCAATGTTTTCTTCTGTAGTCTGACTTACTAGAGTAATGACAACAGGTTAGGGCAGTACAAACACTTCTGTGCAGAAATGTGATCCTACTTGGGATGGCAATAGTGCCTTGCAGAGTAATATCTAATCTGGGAGAGGAGGAGGTGGGTCAGAGCTGGCTTCTCTCTTTTTCCCTGAATATGCCAATCCTATGTGCTTTTTGCCACTTCAGCTATATATGGCATGTCCTTCAGAACTCCCAAGTTGAACAACATTTGAGGTTCCCCTACAATAGTCTTTGAGGCCACTAAATAAATTTGTCTTTTAAAGCCCTTAATGGAAGACTGATCCGCATACCAGATGACCATATATTCCGCAGACTTCTGAATACGAAAAAGGGAATACTGAAAGCTGTAGGGATTAGGAATGGCATTTGTTGCTGTTTCACCTTTCTTGATATGGTTCTCTTTGGAGTTATTTCCAGCTGATCTGATGAAAGAGAAAAATCCTATGATAAGGAGTGACTAGTCTGTTGTAGCTCAGTACATACATATGGATCTCTCCTCTCCTTGAGGAGGGTTATCTAGGCAGTCAAGAAGACCAGCTGCTAGTGAAAATTTATTGTCTCACAGTTGTTTTTCAGAAAGGAATTCTTTCTACACAGTGTAGAGAGCTTTTAGAGCTGTGAACAGAAAACCTGAATCTACTTTAAAAAATTTGGCATCTGTCATTTTAAAGGTTGTGAGGTGACAGCTTGTTGACTGCCACAAACCAGAACATTTATGTTTTAAATTGTTCAGTCACAAATGAAGTACAAGACAAGAGAGAAAAAGAAAAATGAAACTAAATTGGGCAAAACCAAGGAGAATGAAGAACAGGCTAGCAGCAGGCTCATGGCCCTAGGCAATATATAGCTGATGAATGGTGACAGATGAAGTTTTATTCCCATTCTGAATTCAATGTGTATGTTAAATAAATTAGTAATCTCATCAATATCCTCTTGACTTAATTTATTTTGTACAGCAGGAGCACTCCTGCTTCTTTCTCTTTTTAGCTCTGCACAGTGCTCTGACAGGGAACCACTTGCTGCCAGAGTGGCAGAGAGGAGATGTGCAGAGGAGCACCTCCAGGGACTTCAGAAAAATGTTGACCTCTGGACAACAATTAGAGGACATTCAACATACATTGTTGCTGTTTCGGTGTTCCTGCTTCTTAACCTGAAAAAATGGTATAGAACTGAAATAATAGTAAGTAATTTCCCTCTGTCCTTGACTGCTGTGTTTCTGCCTTATTGAGGCCTGGTAGTGAAATTTCTGATGCATTGTTTTCACAGCACAATGGTAAAATATGAACTTTAAGCTGGGTTTGATTGCTCATTCAAAAAAGTTGGCAGAAGCAGCTTTAACTCAATATCTGTGAGGATGTAGCTACATTGCATTGTGTTTTCATCTGTCAGATAGAAAGAAAATAAATAAAAATAGCTTATTTTTGCAAGGATCTGAGCCCTGAGAATTCTCTTAACAAATTTTTGTGAGTACCTGGGAGCTTAAAGAGGCAAGAACAGAAAATATGGCTTACTCAGCTGCATTGCAAAACAAATGTCATGTCTAGGGGGAGTCACAGTCCAATATGTTTTGGTGCCGTGGTATCCTTCTGTGGTCCTTTCTATAAAGAATCCTCAATAAAATAAATAGAAGTTTGAGGATAAACAGTATTCCTTAAAACAAACCAAAACTTAATAAGGTATTATGGATGGCTAGAATAAACTGATAGAAACTTTGCAGTCAGAAAGAGAATCGCAAAGACTTTGGATTAATATAATATTTGAAATTTCCTGAAAAAACCCTAGAACTTCTTTTCAGGAACTTTTCTGATAGTAGTCCTTATGCACTAGAAGAATCATTGTTTAATGAGACTGTAATGAAATAGCACACTACTTTATAAATGTGAATAGTCATAACAACCTTATTAAAAAAAAAGAAAAAGCAAGCAAAGCCTATACCAGAAGCAGAAATACATTAGCCTAAGGAAGCAAAAAAATAGTATCTCTTATCTTAAATATGATTGTAGTGAAATAGTCCAGAGTCACTGAATAGAATAAGTAATTCCAAACCTTTTTTAGCCCTGTTCCTTCCCCTTCAGATAGCAGTAGAGAGCAGCTGGTCCATTTAAACCAAAAAAGTAATCTTAATGTATTCATTGGTGACCATGAGAAGAATCTGTTGCAATGGAAAAGGACAGAAACATTTGGATGGATTTGGGACATGTATATCTTGAAAAAGAGCTGTGGATGGGGGAGGTAAAACAGCCCAGTGCAGACACCAGTAAGTGGATGAAATGTTCATTTTAATGTACAGCTTTATATGACATCTATGTGAAACTGGCAGTATTTAATATAGAAAAGGCACAGCTGGAGGGGGAAGTGTTCAGTAATAGGTCTGGTATAATAAGTCTTACTAAAATTAAAATGACAGAATGATTTGTCAACTCTCCCCCCAACAAGCTTCTGTTTACAGTATGAATTACAGCACCAATGGAACAGAAAAGTACCAAAGTTACTCTTTATCGTTCTAAAGATATGGTTCAGCAAGTAGCAGTTTCTTACAATAAAGACTAGAAATTTGACCTGAGCAAAAGTAACAGTAGTTCAGAGTAGGCAATTGTCCTAAAACGAAGCAAATCAAATTACATCGGCCAGAGCAACACCTTGAAAAACTAATCAATTTTCATCGAAGCTGGGTTTATGCAGAGTACGTAGAAACAAAGGAGTGGATTATCTGCCATAAAGTAAGCGTGCAAGGTTGCATAGTGAGGATATTCCCCCAGCACCCAAAGACTCTGCAGTACTTACCTTGGTGTCTTCCCTTTGTGGCTGTACTGAAACCTTTCTTTAGGCTTCTTATGACTTACACCACACACTGCATCCACATGTTCCTCCCTGCCTACTAAGTTGTCTTCTCCTGTTCCTGTAGAACTGCTTTTCTCCTGGTTGTACGGTTTTGGACTCTAGCTGCAGTTGTCTAAGGTGCTTTCATCTCCCAGATGCCCATCTATCTCTGGTAAGCGCCCTGCTCGTTTTAGATGTGCTGATATTGGGATTTCTAATCTAAGCATGAGTATAATCCTGAGGATGTGTTACAGACTACTTTTGATTTTGTAGGATTCATTTCCTGTTGAGGAATTTAGCAAGGCATTTTTTTTATCCTCTCCTCCATTTGATGTTAGAGCTGCTTCCCACCTTGTATCAAATCCATCAGTACAATCTGCTGCAGTTCAAATTGACAAACAGGGACTTCAGTCCACTCTGCTGAGTATTCTTTTCACCATGCTGAACTCCACTAGATAAAGCCTGGTCCAAACCATCTCTTGGCCTTTAATTTTCAACTTGATTGTTTGTCCCTCAGATTCTGCTTTAGCCTGTGAGCGGTTGAGTAGGCTGGGCAGCTCCAGCACATTTGCTTTTGCCGTGCAACAGCAGTGGAAAGGTTAGGTCTGAGGACAGAAAGTTGAGAGCAGTAACATCCTACATTGCTGTAACAAAATCTGTCTGGTAGTGTCCTGGCATTAGATATTGCTAGCACTTTATGAAAGTTAGATTATAAATTTAGTCGTTATTACATGAATTAAGAATGAAACGCGCAGGTGCTGAACATTAGCCAGTAATGGGAGGTGTCAGTGTCAATACAGCAATGCAAATACCTGACTTAGGGTGGCTTCTGGCAGCATTCTGTGTGCTGAGCCCAGTTTGCATACGAAAGCTGTTCGGCAGGCTGCATCGTAAATGGTTTTCATTAGTAGTGAAGCTCTTCAGCCATCTTTTTAATGAGTTGACTTAATGTGAATAACCACATTTACAGAAAGAAGTTTAATTCAATTTGCTAAGGAGCTGACATGAAGAACTCATTGTTTGCTCAGAGAATTGCTTCTGTAAAGGAAAGAAACAAAATACCTTAATGATCTGTTGAGGAAAAAGATACTCTTTTCTGTCTTCTATTTTATTCTTCATTCTTTTTCCATTCCGAGTAAAATTGTAAAAGAAAAGTCATAACACTAGAAGCATTTCACGTCTTAGCTTTTTTTAAAGTATGTTTTAAAATATTCTTTTAGTTCCATCACCCCGTAAGTTATATTGTGAAAATATTTACCACGGATGCTTTATACATGAACTCAGCTCATGACTTTCAGCTTCAAGAAGCATGTGAAGGGGGAGAAGGTTGACTTTCGCTCCATTTTGAAACCTTTCTTTTGATGACTGCTACAATTTTTAACTGCAGCATGGCTATGTTGTGCACCTTTTAGTTGTTTAAAAATTAGGCTATGTTGTTTGGTTTTTTTGAAAACAAATATTATAGAAAGCTAAATCAAA
This sequence comes from Cariama cristata, assembly GCF_000690535.1. NCBI lineage: Eukaryota > Metazoa > Chordata > Aves > Cariamiformes > Cariamidae > Cariama > Cariama cristata. Next base: position 15,520 of record NW_009632306.1, read on the forward strand.
GCTATGTTGAGCTGTGCTTTTTGGCAGATCCAAGAGAGATGATGCTAGGAGGAACCACAGAATGATTCAAGGATCCTTTCTTTCCTGAGGTTACTTCTTTCAGTGATGAAAATGATCCATTAGATCCATAACAACTTCACTGAGATGCTATCGTCCTTCATGCTTGTCCTCAGCAGTTCTGGCTCTGCTGCTGCTGCTTTATCATAGAAATGAATGAAACATTAGAAACAGCATCACAACCTGATGTGGTCTGTTAGGGTTTCCCTGCAGGCTTCCCTTTCCCATAGTTTATCACAGGAGCATCATTATGCAAACAGTGCCTAGCGGTCTTTCTCCATCACTGGTTCCTGCTGCTGTCTAAACTGGTAGCTGTCTTCTTACTCACCCTCCAGGCCTTTCACAGCTTCACCAGTCAACTTGAGCTTTGCATTTCTCTTTCTACTCCTGACATGTTTGCGCTGCAGTATCTCAGTGTTTTGGTTCACATGTTCACTTTATCAGGATGATCTCCTGCACCCTGGGGCTTTCATCTTATGTCTTTTCTTCTTGGGATCATCCACCTACATTTTGCCTATGTGTACTATTCTTTTGGCTTCTAACATCTAATGTCTTACTCAGTCTTCTCTCTCATCCAAATCCCACTCTGTTGTTCCTTGTCGCATATCTAAATATCATCCCTTTTGTGATGTTTCAGTGATTGCCGAAGTCTCTTCAGCCTACCCCCTTAACCTGCAGCAATTTTCAGATAGCTGAAATTACACAGGTGCAAGGACTGCTGTTGACTTCAAAGAGATTTTCTACTTTTTAAAGATTTGTCTCTATAAAGCTAACTGCAGGGTGAGCATCTTTAATTGCATACTTCCAGGAACAGGGATTGTATTCTTTTTGTGTGTGTTCTAGAAAATGCATAGTATACTAATTCTTTGTGACTGTTGCAACTTTTACTAACAGGACTGTGGTGGGTTGACAGTGGCTGGATGCCAGGTACCCACCAAAGCCACTCTATCACTCCCCTCCTCAACTGGAAAGGGGAGAGAAAATATAACAAAAGGCTTATGGGTTGAGATAAGGACAGGGGGAGATCACTCACCTGTTACCATCACAGGCAAAATAGAATCGAATTTGGGAAAAGTTAATTTAATTTATTACAAA
>NW_009632307.1:0-1032 GCF_000690535.1 Cariama cristata
GGGGGCAGCCCGCCTGCGCCTGCCGCTCTGGGCACCCGGGCTGGGAGTCACTGCACCGGGAAAAGATGGACACCGAGTAAACCAGAACGGTATGATCTCGGCCACGATTGACGAAGTATTAATTAATTACATAGCCACAGGAAAAAAGATAGCTAACTACCTTCTATGGAAAATTAGGGGGGGAACGACAGAAAATGAAACATGTTTAAAATTTAATTAGGGGCCACATGTTGTGCATAAGAATGAGCCTGGTGTTGTGAATTTAATTGTTTGCAATTACAGATCAGTGTCTCGTCTTCATCTCCTCCCCGTCAGACAGTGAGCTGCTTCCCTCCTCCAGCAGTGCTGGTCTCCCACCTCCCCTCGGCCCTGTCCCCTGCCGCGGGGAGCAGAGCGGTGTCACCGTGGGGAGTAGAGCGGTGTCACTGTGGGGAGCAGAACGGTGTCACCGTGGGGAGCAGAACGGTGTCACCGTGGGGAGCAGAGCGGTGTCACCGCGGGGAGTAGAGCGGTGTCACCGTGGGGAGCAGAGCGGTGTCACCGCGGGGAGTAGAGCGGTGTCACCGTGGGGAGCAGAGCGGTGTCACCGCGGGGAGTAGAGCGGTGTCACCGTGGGGAGCAGAGCGGTGTCACCGCAGCCCCTCGGCCGAGAGCCTGAGCTGCTCCCGCGCACCGGCGCAGAGCCCGAGCCCCCCGCTGACCCCTCTGTCACTTCTCGTCCTTTGATGTCTGTCTCAGGAGTGCCCGCAGCCTGCGGACAATGAAACGGTGAAGCTAACCAGGCTTTGAACTGCAATAAGCCATGTGAAAATGGAATCAATTCTGCAGTTGGATGACTCAGTAATGAAGAGTCAAGTCCCACACTGCGGTGTGTCACATCTCTGATATCTTCATTGCTTTTATCTGCATGGAGGGAGCAGATTTACCCGGCTTTCAACTGAGACTGCAGCAAACGGGCTGCTGATTATCCCCTTCCCAGAGACATCCCGGAGGTTAATCCCTTGATCCACCCCGGGGCGGGAGGGGAGGCTG
>NW_009632307.1:1042-3476 GCF_000690535.1 Cariama cristata
GCGTCGGTCCAGCGGTGCCGGCGGCCACTGCAGGAGCATCGCCGGCCGTCCCCAGCTCTGCTCCGCACGTACGTTCAGCCTGGCCCCGGTGCCCAGGGCAGGGCAGCAGGGTGGCCGGAGAAGTCAAGGGGCACCCAGCGGGCTTTGGAACTGTTTGCCAGCGGGAGAGTGGCCTGGGCAGAACGGAGAGCAATGCCGGGCTCCCGGCAAGGCCGGGGAATCCCTTGCGGGGCTCGGCAGGACTTTGCAGCTGGTGACCGGGCTTCAGGCTGGGGCCGAGACCAGGGTGGGAGCAGAGCAATGAGGGACTAATGCGTTAGCAACATTTTAAAATAAAACACTTAGTCTCAGAACAATTTCTGCGGCTACATCAGGTCAGCCCCAAGCTTAGGAAATGGCTGAGAAGCCAGTCAGGGCACCGTGTCCCAGCATGAACCCCAGCCAGGCGCTGGGCACTACCCCAAACCGCTTCTATCCCTCTGCAAAGCTAAAGGGAGAAAAGCCACATCTGGCCGCAGTTCCAGCTGCTGGTAAAGGTGCTCGGACAGCCCCAGCTCCGAGCCCAACTGGGACGTGCGGACCCATTTACAGTGCATCAGCCCCTTCAAAGTGTGTCCTCACCAAATGTGCAGCTCTGTGGCTCTGAGCAGCCTGTGCTGGCCAGATTGCATGCAGGAGCTAAGGGAACAGTTGAAAATGTCTGTAAAATAATTTAAGAGCTTCTCTTCCAATTTTCTTCCCGTATAAAGGGAAGGAACAGTAAAATGGGGCAGTTGGCTCAGCAGCAGCTGGAATCCAGAACCGGTCCCAGCCTACACGGGCGGGAGTGGTGCCTCACCGGGAAACGGGGTCCCCGTCAGCACTGCCTGCCGTTCGGGGCAGCCGGGACTGCTCAGCTTTGCCATCAGGACAAGGTGCCGGTCAGTGGACACGTTTCCCAGGTCTTAGCCTTGGCCCTCACTGCCTGCAAAGGATCGGTGCTGCCTTTGAACCCTTCCCTGCAGCAGCCTTGGCTCTGCGCTGTCCTGTGCTGGGCACTGGGAGACGGCCCCATCCTTTGGGGGCAGGTGGCAGGTACTGGGGCAGCCGTCACTGCTCTGTGATGCATCTGGTGTCAAAACTGGTAAGATCTCCCATTAGTTGAAGCTGCAGTTTTGTCCTGTCCTAAAAACGAGATCTTACCATGTTTGACTTTAAATATGTAATCAATAGCACACAAGTCAGAACAAACCTAATTATGAAATAATACACTTGTGCTAATAACTGCTTTTGAGACCGTATAGGGGTGCCAAATATAAGGCAAAGCAAGCCATTATCTTGAAATATCTGGTTCTTGCTCAGCCAAACACTATGAAATCACTATGTTTAATTATGAGATATCACCCTGGAATACCAGCTTACTAATTATTTATAATGATTTATGAACACACCTAATAATCTCCTGGACAGTAGCCGCGGGTGGCTGCAGCCCATAGTGCTTTTCTGTGGCTGGGCACTGTTTCTCCCAGGGGTTAACGCTGCCTCGTTTTATGTTCCAGCAGGCTCAGAGGTCCCTGTTCCACAAGGACACCGCCACGGCAGAAATGGGTTTTGTTTCCTTTTCTCCCTGTGATACGCTGGGGTGCTGGCCGTGCACCCACAGCTTCCCCGAGCGCAGCCCCCAGGGTAGAGCGGCGTGAAGGGCGCTACTCCCCCATCCCCAGGGCCATGGAAGCAGCAGGACCGGGTATTGCCCGGCAGCTGCAGCAGACCTGTCCCCTCTGGGCACGTGTGCCAGGGGCTGAAGAGCCCTTCGTTCATGGGTAGTGTGTGCTTGTGCATTTACGAGGCACCTGCGTGGGAGAACAGCAGCAGCTTTGGGAAGCAGCCGTGCACCCCATCCTCCAGCCTGTGGACGTTCCTGCCATGGCCGTGGGTGCGTGGGGCAGAGCCCATCATGGCCATCACCCCTCCCTGACACTTGACCTCCTGCCCTACATTTCTATGTCCTTGCAGACCCTTAAACACCAGAGCATCTCCTGCCCATCGTTCTGCAGGCCAGGGAAATCTGATTAGCGCTAATTATCGAGGCAGTCCCAGGATGGTGCTTGGGGCTGTTTGCTCCGCGATGAACAGGGCACTGTGCAGGTAGGCAGAGGAACAACTCGATGGTGCTGAGGTGGTAAGAGGTAGTGGTAACAAGGACACAAACCCCCCAGCAATTGCTCCTTGATGACATTGACATACTAATGGCAAAGTGAACAGCCCGTGCATCAGCCACCTGCTTTTCAGCTTGATGGAGGAAAGGAAAAGGTCTCATTTGCTGTGGACCGTTCAGGTGGGTGCTGGATGGAGCCAGGGACCAGGCAGGGTCTGGCTGGAGCACGTGGGCGCTCGGCCTCTGCCTCGGGTCCCGCAGCCCTACACCCCACTTTCCTCCAACTCCTCTGCCTCG
>NW_009632308.1:0-287 GCF_000690535.1 Cariama cristata
CGCCGCCACACCCCGCCCGCCGCCAGGCAGCCCCCTCAGGGCCGGGGCCTTCACGGCCGCCCGGGCACGCTGCTGCCTCACCGTCAGCCGGCTCAACGCCAACACCCCCAGGGCTTTTTCACATTTCTAACCACTCTTCCCCCAAGTTACTCCCCTATAAGTGTGTTACTCCTCTATAAAAAGTTGGTTATAGGAAACATATGGTAATAAAACCAGAGTTGGAGGAAGGAGATACATTTAGACAGGGTGAGAGTTGGTTTGGTAGGTCCAAGCTTGTGGACGATTTC
>NW_009632308.1:310-594 GCF_000690535.1 Cariama cristata
TGACTCATTCTAAGCAAGAGGATGAAAGCAACAAAAGCATGAAAGGGAGATAATAATGAAGGACCGTTAAAAAGCCTAATTTGGCCTTCTAGTCTCAAACAGCTGTTTAAAGATGGAGTGAATCGCCCTTCCTCGAGGACAGAGTCTTGCTCTGGTGCCATTCCCAGCTTTGGCACAGCTTGAGTGAGAGGAGATGAATCCCGCCCAACACCCCCCAAACGCCGCGGACTAACAGGATTTGAGGTTACCCCAGCGTTCCCCGGATCGCAGCCAAAGGACCTAAC
>NW_009632309.1:0-203 GCF_000690535.1 Cariama cristata
CGCGGGGGGTCGCGGGCCATGCGGGTGAACTCGTTCGCCAGCTCCTTGAAGGTGGGACGGATGTTCTCATCGATCATCCAGCCTGGGGGGACGGCGGGGGCTGAGAGCCGGGACCTGGCCCTGGGGATGGGGACAGAGCCAAGTCCCTGCCACGGGGAGGGAGACAAGGATGGGGACAGGACCAGGACCCTGCCCTGGGGATG
>NW_009632309.1:364-573 GCF_000690535.1 Cariama cristata
GGGATGGGGACAGGAGCAGGACCCTCCCCGGGGTCGGGGCCGCGGGCGGTGGCCCCGCACTCACACTTCACCATCACCATGTAGACATCGATGGTGCAGATCTGGGGCTGTGAGAGCCGCTCGCCCTTCTCCAGCAAGTCAGGCACCTCGGCCAGCCGGATCCCGGCGTAGGGCTCGGCCCCGAAGGTCATCATCTCCCAGAGCGTCAC
>NW_009632310.1:0-260 GCF_000690535.1 Cariama cristata
GTCCCATCCCCGGACACCCCGGACCTCGGCCCCGTGACTCCGAGGGCTGTGCGTGCCGGGTTACGTCTTGAGGTCTCAGTCTCTTTCCAGGTGCCCGAGCAATCCCGACCCCCTCACCCCTACCCCATAAGCCGTATCTTGCCGGTACGTATCGACTCCCGCCCCAGTCCTCCTCAGGGTGGCCGTGCGGGTCCGGGCTGTCCTGTGGACGTGAGGAGGACCCCGAGCAGCGGTGTCTGCCAGGGTGCCGAGCTTGGCAG
>NW_009632310.1:307-634 GCF_000690535.1 Cariama cristata
GTGCGCCCGGCCCAGAGAGCCGGATACAGGGGCTGCGTGGCATTGGAGGTTTTGCCGGAGACACTGAGCGTTCCTGGTGTTTGGTGATGGTGTCTTTAGCGCTGCGCCAGGGTATTTGGCACCGCACCGGGGTCCTCAGCACCGTCCTGGGGCCCTGTGGAGGGACAGCTGGGGAGAGGTGCCTTCACAGGCTCTCGTTCTGTGCAGGTACGAGAATAAATATGTGAAGTTTTTCAAAAGCAAACCCGAGCTGCCCCCGGGGCTGAGCCTGGAGGCCACCGTGCAGCCCGGCAAGCAGCCCGGCAAGGCGGAGAGCGGCGAGACGGG
>NW_009632311.1:0-625 GCF_000690535.1 Cariama cristata
CGGCAGCACGGCCCCGGGGAGCCTGCCTGCTCCAGCAAGCCTAGACCGTGCCACAGCCCACAGGGACGTGGGTCTGCCCCATCCCCACTGCCGGGGCTCTCTGTGGGCTCCCACGTCCCAGGCATCCTGTGGGACTCCAACCTCTTGCCTCTCCCAAGCAGGTCCTGCTCCGGCAGCTGCCCATCGTCTGCCCCAGTATGGCCCCTTCCCACTCCTCAGATCAGCACCTCCAGCCCCTTCCAGCCACGCAGACCCTCTGGAAACATCACCATAAAAATATTTACTCCTGCTGCCGCTGAGATGGAATCTCATAAAGGGCTGTAGCTAAGCCTGTTACTGCAGCCAAAACAGATGAAGGCAGGGTCCCAGCTGGGGGTGGCCTGTGGTGACCCAGAGCGCGTCAGTGGGTGCATGGCATCGCCTGCGTCCCGGCAGGATGGGCACTGCTCACTCACCCTTCTTGCAGAGGGAGCAAGAAAAGTCAACCTGCAGAAGAAAGCAAGAAAAACACCACTCCAGGAGTGCAAATAGACCATCGGTTACTTCCCAGAGCAATGCAGAGGGATCTCTTTGTCAATAAGGCTGAGGCCTGAGGCTGTGTCGTGGTTTAACCCCAGCTGGCAAC
>NW_009632312.1:0-360 GCF_000690535.1 Cariama cristata
CGCCGGCTCGTCTCCATGTCCCATCGCAGAGGAGATAAAAGAGCCGGCGAATTTGTTTTTCAAAACAATTTTTAAAAGCTCGCGTATATCTTTTTCCCTTATTTCCTCGGGAGAGCGAAAATTCACAGAGCAGCCCCGTGAAAAAATTTTTTCTGTTGAAAATTCCTTCCAAATCCAATTAATAGCTTATTATTACAAATAATGCCGCCTCTTTTCTCAGCGACTCAATATACAATTGGAAATTAGAAACACCGTTGTTTTGTTGTTTTGTGGGGTTTTTCTTATGTGTGTAGTTTTTGTGGTTTTGTTTTGGTTTGGTTTTTGCTTGGGTGTTTTTTTTTTTTTTTTTTGTACCTTGAA
>NW_009632312.1:386-619 GCF_000690535.1 Cariama cristata
GCAGCCCTTCAGAACAGCCCGCTGGGTAAAATCTGGAGGTTCTGCCTTTTAAAACGACAAAAGTGTTAGGTGAAGGCTCCAGGAGAAGCACCGTGGCACGGACAATGCCGAGCGGGGATGAATCTGTCCGGCGTGTGCCACTTACGGAAAATCATCCTTTTTAATTTTAGTCTCGAATGAGAAAATTCAGAGAGTCGGAAAAAAGCGATTTATGGAGACCCTGAGACCTGCGG
>NW_009632313.1:0-1225 GCF_000690535.1 Cariama cristata
CCTGTTATCCCCGGGCCCTTCCCGGAGGGAGGCCCAGCCCACCCCGGGAACAGCCGGGGAGGGGGCGGTGGGGTTGGGGCTCTGCTGCCAAGCCCCGGAACGGCAACAGGGGCCCGGCCTCAAGCCCCAAAGCCCAGGGCTCGGGCTGGGGCTCTGTTTGCCGAGCCCCCGAACGAGCCTGGCTTCAAGCCCCCAGAGTGCAGCACTTAGTCTCTGTTTCTGCATACCCAAAGCACAGGATTTAGACTCAATATCTAGGCCCTAAACTTGGTGAAATGGGCCTGGTTCTGAGCCCCCAAAACCCGCATGACTCGGTGCCTGTTCCTGAGCCCAACGTGAGACTTTGTATCTTGTTTTTCAAGCAGTAAAACACAACACTTCAATCTCTTGTTTTCAAGACCTTAAACTGCCCAATGAGCCTGTTTTCAAGACTCTGCAACACAGGACTTAATAGCTCTTTTTCAATCCCCAAAAACTGACACCCAAAATTGCCTGAAGGGACCTGGTTTCAAGGACCCAAAGTGCAAGACTTTGTTTCAGAGCTCTAAAATTGGTCACATGAGCTTGGTTTCAAACTCCAAAACCGCAGGACTTAGTCTCCATTTTCAAGCCTTAAAACTGCCCAGATGAGCCTGGTTCCAGGAATGCAGGACTTAGTCTCAATTTCTAGGCCCTAAACGTGGCTAAATGAGCCTGATTTTAAGCCCCCCAAACGCAGGACTTAGTCTCTCGTTTTTTCAAGCACTGTGTCTCTCTCTCTCTGAGCCCCAACCCACAGGACTCTGTCTCCGTGTTCATGAGGTGAAGGTTTGCAGCTCAGCCTCACCCCGGGGTGCCTGTTTCTGAGCCCCAAAACCCACACGGCTTGGTCTGTTTCCCAGCAGGGTCTGGAGCCCACAGCAGCCGCTGTCATGTCCCAGAAACGTGGGACTGTCTTTGAGCCCCCAACCCACCCAGGTAAGCCTGGCTTTGAGCTGCAAACCCCCTTAGCTCTGTCTACACCCCAAACCCCAGGAGTTACTTCCCCTGAGCCCGTTCTCCAGTCGCACCAGCCCCGGTCGGGCTGTGCAAAAACACACGACTCGCCGGGTTCAGAGCCCCAACCCGTTGCCCTGGCCTGCGCCCCGAGCTGGGTTTCCCCTCTCCCACGACTCGGTCTGTGCTCACGAGCCCCAGAGCCGTCTCGACTCCCCAAAACACCCGGCTGAGCCCCAAACCCTCCCAT
>NW_009632314.1:0-1024 GCF_000690535.1 Cariama cristata
GAAGGGACAGATCCAGTCTTACAGAAGAGCTAGGCTAAAAATATCTGCCACCCCGATTCTTACATTTAAGGCGAGAAGGTGTACGAGATCTAACATTTCAGGTGACATAAGAAGGCAGCAAACACCCTGCCAAAAGCGTCTCTCGTCCCGCACCGTCGCCTCCCCTGAACACCCCCCAAACCCAAATCTCCAGCGAATAAACCCGAAGTCAGGTCTCGCTGTCATCTGCCAGCAAGGGGGGTTAAAAAACCAAACACCACCAAACCAAACCCAAACCACCACGTTTCGTGAGCTCCGCTCGTCCTGGCAAGACCAGGCAAGGAGCCGGTGGCCCCGGGGCCCCTCTTTGCCCCCCTCCCCCGGGCAGGTGCCTTCGGGTGCGCCCTCCTCCCCCTCCATGAAACGACAATCCCAGACCCCAGTAAAGCGCTGGGGACAGTAGCGGGGTTTAAGCAGAGAAAAGAGCCTGTTTGCTTCTTTATTAGTGTCGAGCCTACTCTAATTACGAGAAATCGCTGCTCTCGGGCTGAAACGACGTGTTGTCTTCTGCTTGTAAAATACATTTCAAGTAATTCTTCTCTGTCTATAAAATACAGTGTGTGTGTGTGTGGGGGGAATATAAATAAACCGCTGTCCATTTGTTTAATGCTATTTTAGCCAAATTGACTGGCCGGACTGGAATTCGACCTAAAAGCTTTAGTTTGCAAAACATCCGCACTGTAACGTCTGGGAGACAGGGCTTGAGCTCCAGCGCGACGGGCACGTTAACTGCATTAAACCCCTCCATACATTTTCAAGCTTTTGCTTTTCTTTCCCTTTTGCAGCACATCCACCCGCTCTCCTCCCCGCCTCCGGGCGCCCGCGCCTGTTTTTCTCCAAATGAAGTATTTTACGTGATCGATGGAAGGAGTCATTTGGCCCATAATTAGGTCAATAAAATCAATGTTTATTCCTCTGATGGCCTGAAAGCTAATAAATTCCTCTTTTATATTCGCTCCCTCCGAAGATTAGAAACGAGCTCCCC
>NW_009632315.1:0-346 GCF_000690535.1 Cariama cristata
GAGATGGGTGGAAGTAAAAGAGCATCAGGCAGGAGAGGATGAGTTGGCCAGGCTGCGGAGCACCAGAATTTCACCCAGGCGAGTGGGAAGGGCATGCAAGCAAGCGGGCTGCCAACATCAGGCATCGCTGGCAGGGCTGGAGAAAAGCAAAGGAGGCTGCAGCGCCGAGAGGGGAACAGCAAGGATGGAGGCAGGAGGGATAATTCAGAAACGTCCCAGGCAGCGGGAAGTGCTGACAAAGCCCCGGAGCTTGCCGAGGAGCGCAGTGAGTAAGGGTGACAGTAAGCAGCGCTTCACCACGCCGTCTGGCTTCGCTGCCGGCAACGCCCGGCTCCCACCCGGCACC
>NW_009632315.1:456-9444 GCF_000690535.1 Cariama cristata
CCAAACGCTCAGGCTCGCTGCCCTGCCAAGGCTGAGCACAACTGCAAGCGAGGGCTGGGGTTTTGCACATCCCCCCAGCTCTTGTCATCTCCTGCCATGCCTCAGTTCAGCAAGGTGGTTTAACGCTTGGGGACGGGTGTGTTGGGGCACTGGGAGCACCAGGCCCCCGGGGGGCTGGAGTGATGGGGAGGCGACATCCAGGCATCATCCTGGCCACCAAGCCGGCACAGCGGTGGGGAAGCTGCGCTGGCTGGGCCGGCAGGAGGGTGTGTTCGCTTGCGTGCCCTGCCGCCCCTCGCCACGTGCCGCCCTGGCAGCAGCTCTCGGCCACCGCAGGCATTTTAATGAGAGCTGAGCAGAGCGCGGTCTCTCTCAGCTCCCTTGGACACCAGGAGCTTTAGGGGTGCAGAGGGTCTCCAGCACAAGCACAGGAGCAAAACCCACTGGTGGGGCTATAGGCTGCTGCAAAAGCTCCAGCACCTGCACAGGGAACCGGTCTCTGAGCAGCTCCAGCTGCTGCTCTTTAACACTCGTTGTGGGAGTGATGAGGGTGGGCTATAAACCACCTCTTTAATACCCACCCCTCCATAGGTCTCCTGCCAGCTTCTGGTGTGAGAGCTGGAGGTGAGGAGCTGTGCCTGTTCCCCTCCTCCTTGCTACCACAGAGCGGTGGCACAGCGAGGTGACATGTCACCTCTTCTTCCCTGTTTCGGGCTGGGGGGGCTTGAGGTTGGATGTGCTCCACCAGGCACATGGGAGGCTGGCAAACAGGACATGTCCCTGCTGCTTGGTGTGTCTCTGGGCAGGCATTTAGGAGACTCGTGGGGCTGGGGGTGTTCAAGAGGGATGTGGCTCTCCTGGAGAGCGGTTTTGGGGTGAGACAGGTGCCCTGGGCAGCCCTTTTACAGCTTCTTGCAGTTGGTGGGCTGGAGATGAATGGGCAGTCTGCAGCTGTCAGAGCGAGATGTGAGAGAGTTTTCAAGCCCCATCACTTCCCTGTCTCCACTTCACACCTCCAGCCTAGGAAGACTGCCTTGGTGCAGGGAGGGACTCAGGGAGCAGCAGGGAGCCGGGATAGCCCTCCTTAATGAGCCCCACACCTCCCTTTTATCCCCAGCAGCATCTCCCCTAGCATCCCATGCAGCTCAACAGATTGTAAATCCCCAAAGCTGGGGCTTACCACCAGGAGGAAAATGATGCCACACCACATCCCTGTCCCTAGGCAGGATTTTGTCACCTTCTGTGTCACCCTCCCTGCACCACCACTGCCTTGGTAGAGAGAGGAACGGGGCAACTTGCAGATGATGGGTGATGCCTGAGATGTTGTCAGTGTCCCAACCATGAGCTGGATGTCCCCAGAGACCACCTGATGGTGACAGCCAAGGCAGCAGAGAGGTCCCCAGATGTGGCAGAGTCCCTCCCTCCTTCCACCTTCTGATCTCCTTCCATGCCCATTAGCCCAGCGCCAGCACTGGGGCTTTTGGTTCATTTTGGCTGTAGCCATCTCAGGGGCTTACGCAGCTGCTGGTGCAAAGAGAGATGGGCGAAGGGGCTCCTCACTGTGCAGTTTGCTGCTTGAGGGGAAAATTCACAGAGCTCCCCAACAGTTGCAGCAGTGCTGGTACCATAGAGGCTTATTCAAAGATGCTACTGGCATCTCCCCCTGGGCTGATGGATGGGCTTGGGAAGGATTCCCGGGCTGGCCACCTTCTCTCCATGGTGTCTGTTCTCCCAACAAACTCTGTTTCACTGGGAGGTTGTCGTAGATGTTCAGCTGAAAAACATCTCAAGGGGAGGACCTGGCAAAGATGGGGATCAGGGAGAAGTTGTGAGATTTTTTTTCCCCCTCATCTGTTTGCCACCAGGGCCATTCAGAGCAGGGCTGGGGGCTGGCCCGGAGGGGTCTCTGCAAGGCACGGCAAGAGGTGGAAGGGAGGTCAGCACCCCGTGAGCGAAGCCGGCGATGTCAGTTGTCGCACTCTTCTGGCACTAGGTTGCTGCAACACCCCGTGCCTCAGTTTCCCTCTTTCCTCTGGGCTGGTGACAGCACTCCCCTCCCTCCCAAATGCTGCGTTTCTCTTCAGCCCCACCTTAACCTGGGTTTTTATGTCTCTGGGGGCATTGCTGAATGAACCCCCCAAAGCTGGGGGGACTGATTTTCACGCCCCAGCCCTCCCAGAGACCTGCCTGATGCTGGTTCTTGGCTCCTCCTTCCTCCATCTTCAGCAAGAGCAGTAATGGCATCCCCACTTCTGGCCTGGTTCCCTGTGCCCAAACATCCCTCTTCTCCTCCTGGGCCCCACCTCTGCCTCGGGTAATTGCAGGAGGCAGGAAGACAGTGGGTTTTCCAGGCAATGGTTTTGGGAACCCTCAGGAGTGCTGGATCCAGGAGCAGCGCATGGGGCCGTGCCACGCAGGGACCAGCTCCTCCCCAGCAAGCCCTCACCAGGCTCCAGGGGAGCATCAAGAAGAAACCAGAGATCCCCAAGCACTTCTCCACGTCAGATACAAATCCTTCCTGAGCTTAATTCCCCACATGCCAAGAGAAATGCTGCTCCCGGCACCAGCACTGCAAATAAAAGAGGAAAGATTAGAAAGACCCACTGCTGCCCTGGCTCCTCACCCCATGGGGCTCTGCCACTCTCTCTCAGCAAAAGCTGGGATAAAAGCTGGGATCTGTGACCTGGGGTATAGAGGGGGGAAAGCCCAGGTATCGGTTGGAGCCCAGCCAGGGACATTCACTGCCTTTGGGATTGTTTTGAAGAGCTGCTTTGCTTTCTAAAAATGAAAGGCATGCTAGAGCAGCCGGCGCGGGGTGGGGTGAGCATCACTTCGAGGTTGGGATGGCGTCGGGTACCCAGCCCCATCTCTAGGGTTTCCCCCAAGCCTGGGCTGCCCTCAGCAGCTGCAAGCATGGGGGAAATGAGGACAGGCAGGATGAGAGCATGCCCGGGCTCCCAGATACAGGGTTGAGGCTTTGCTTGGGACAAGTGGGGCAAGCTATGGGCATCATTTTAGGTGTCGGCATCCTTTGGTTGCTGGCAGCGTGCCGGGGTAGGCACCGCAGCCAAGGGTGCCGCTGCTACTCTCTGCAAACCCCCCTGCCTGCTACGCAGCCCCCTCTACCCCTGCCTGGACTTCTCTGGGCAGGGCTGGCAGAGGATCTGCTGCTGGGCGAGTGCCAGCGGAGGCGGGCAAGGGGGAGAGAGTGGCGTGCCCCGACCTGCTTTAGCTATGAGATCACCCCGCGCTCCCAGCTTTTAAAGAGCAATACGAAGCCGTACGTGGCCCTGGGTGGCTCTTGATGGGTACGAGTGAGTGCGAGAGGCTGGACCGGAACAGGCAACCATCGCTGGGGCTGCGCTTGCATGCACCCTGCTCCCCAAAATTCTGCTGGGTACCTTTGGAAAAATTCCAGTTTGGTTTTACATGAGCCCAGGGGTCAAATCTGTGCCCCTCTCAAGCCCGTGTGCTGCAGGCTTCCCTGCGGGTAGCTGAAGGAAACTCTTTCCACGGGGTTTCTGCTCAAGCATCCCCCAGGCATCAGCGGCATGTCCTGAAGCGCGGGGCAAAGCAGGGAGGTCGCACGTGTCCACGCAGGGCTCCGGCCAGTGATTTACGCTCCTTGGCACTGGGGACACGGCGCAGGGATGAGCAGTAACCAGAGCTGTGCTGCACCTGCACTGGGCCTCCTGCTTTCGCTCTGATTTAATGTCCCAGTTGAGAGGTGATGTCATTTCAGAGGGAGCCAGAGAAAAGGAAGTGCTGGAGAAGATAAGGTGTTTTAACTCTACCCCTCCCAGCTTGGCCAGGTTTTGAAACTGGGAGCTGTGTTAGTTGCCAGCCAGGAGAACATAGGGGAGGAAAGAGGTTGGTTGGTGGTTGGAGGACACCTTCCTCTTGGGACAGTGGGAGCTGACGCCAGGATCTGCTGAGATGAGGGGTGGTGGAGGACCTTGGATGTTGCCAGATGGTATGAGCATGATTTTGTGCACCACTCCGGCTTCTCCATCACCTTCACCTCCCAAACACGTGGGGTGGGTTGTCTGCAGCACCAGCCATACCCCGCCAGAGCCTGGGTGCCACACCAGCAGCCAGGGAGGTGCTCCAGGAGGATCAGCAGAAATGATCCTGGAGAAGGTAAATTGAGAATGTGCCAAGGCTGCCCTGCTTCCGAAGTGGAGAGAGACTGAATGGAAAGGTCGTTACCAAAAGCTCATTAAAAGATCTTGTTTAGCTGTGGAGATGGGCATGGGATTCCCATGGTGCTGAGTCCAGAGACTTGGACTTTCAGAAGGATCTTGTGGGGGCATCCTGGTCCCTCTGACAGTCAAAAGCTCCAAAGTCTTCTCTGCCCTTTGGGTGATGTCAAGCTGCATCTGCTCATTTGCATGACTGGGAAAACCTCAAGGGGGACTGGTTGGGCTGATATGACCCAAGGTCCTCTCCATTACGCCAAGCTGCCATCCAGATGTCCTCAGCTGGAGGGGAGTGAGGTTGGGCCAGACCCGGCTCTACCCCAGAGAACAGGATCAGTGAGCAAGAGCAAATCAGGATCACCAGTGGCCTTACACAACCACACTGGGCATGCGATGGCACTGGGGGTTTTCCAGCTCCCTACCGTGCAGGCAGGGCACCACTTGCTGCCCTGCTCAAGTCAGTGCTCTTGCCACTTGAGCTGGGGATTGACTTTCAGGCAGGTTCATTCACATTTAGACCATGCCAGACACCGTGGCGATAGCTCTGGCTGTCACATGCCACCTACCGTGGCCCCAACTGGTTTTTTTTCTCTCAATATCGGCCTTCAAGATGCTCAAACTGGGTCTGACTGCCCAGCAGCTTGGTGCGATAAATTGGGCGCTGCTTGCTGTCACATTCAGTAAGGTCAGAGCATGAAAAATGGCAATGGCCTGCAGGCACCGATGTGCCAGTCTGGTCCGATGTGGCAGAAATCATGGGCTTGGTGGGGCTGGGCAGAGGGGGCATCTCTCAGAAACCGCAATGTGTCAGCTTGTGTTGCGGCAAGGTTTGGGCTGACCTCCCCAACCCGGGGAGCTTTGCACCTTTGTGGGCTTGCTTGTCGTCGTCCTGCCCTGGTGGGTTTTGCTATCCAAAAGTGACGCTGATTGTCCTCAGAGTAGTAGGCAACCAAGAAAAGGACTTTCTCTTCCTGTCGTTTGTCAGAATGAAGTTGCAAAGAGCAGGAGGAGGTGCGGGATGCCTCACGTGTGCATTAATATCCAGGACAAATCAGAGCTGGCTTTCCATTCCTTTCTCCGTGTGTGTGGCACAGTCATCGCAATGTGTCTGCACTGGTTAGCGATGGCCGGTGGCTTTTTACTCCTCAGGGCTTTGTTCTCAGTGTTGTAGGGTTATCACTGCTTTGTCCCCAGCCCAAGCCTCAGGGTGCCAGGTACCAATGGTCTCAACCTCGCTGCTACAAGCTCAGTGTCCCCATTTTCTTCGCAGGAGGCTTTGCCACCTTCTCATCCTGCTTCCCAGGGCTCTGTGAGGGGAAGCCAGCTGCCATCCTGCCGATGAGCATCTCCCAGCCATGCTTGCCTGTGGCCAACGTTGGCCCCACGCGCATCCTGCCGCATCTCTACCTGGGCTCCCAGAAAGACGTCCTAAACAAGGTAAGACCCTGCCGAGGGGACACGTCTGCCCTGTCCCATCTGGGACCCCAGCCATGCAGAGGGGTGAGGGCATTAAGGACTCCTCTGCTGCCCAGTGGGAGAACCACACATGGTCGGTCTGACCCTACCAGGAGACTGAAGGCAGGGAGAGCATAGACAGAGCCCAGCAGAACTGAGGCGGGTGGTCGCAGGATGAGTCGTCTCATATTGATGAATTTTGGGGTGGTCAAACTCTTTGCTATCCATAGCAAAGGCAGAGGCAGGAGAAACACGGCTGGGAAAACCCTGGGCTTGGAGGGGGAGTTACCACAGCTGGAGGGAGATGTGGGACAGGAGCCAGCTTTGCACCCACCCACCTCGCCCACCGGACTGCCAGATAACACCAATGTCAGCAACGCTGTGATCTCCTTGGGAGCCAGAGAGGGTGGGAGCAAGCTGGGGTACTCGGCCACGGCAGCACGGGGACGGGCAGCTCTGGCCAGGGGCAAGGGCTTGTTCAGGAGACCCAAAAATGAGCAAAGTTTTGCTATGGGAAGAGAGGAAAAAAGAAGGACGGTGCCCTTTTAAAGGTGCTGGAAGGGCTGTGCTGTGATGTCACGCCAGGGAAGGAATTTTGTTTAAAGGAAAAATAACAGCGAGAAGAAAGAAAGAGGAATTGCAGTTAAAATGCCTCTGGGCGCCTGCCTTCCGCGGGCAGGAGGGAGCCAGCCGGGCGTCCTCACCCGGGGCGGGCAAGGGGGGAGAGGGACCACGACGCCAGAGGGGGAGTTGGAGACAGAAAGGAGGGAGAGAGAAATTATATACAGGGAGTAGAAGGAAATGAAAGAGAAAAATGCCAAGAATGTGAGCCTGGGAGCTGGGCCGGCTCCTCCGAGTCAAGGCTGGGCTCTGCAGAGCCTGCTGGGGCGGGCAGGAACCGGCCACTGGAGAGCCAGGGCCGAAATCCCAGTGCGGTCTGCTGAGGAGCCAATGTCAGGCAGGGAAATGGATGGTTTCCTTCTCTCCCCACTCCTCGGAGGGTTTTGTTCATCTTTTGGAGCTGTGTTTTCTGCCGTCTCCATGATGTGGCCAGAAGATGCTCTATTGATAGGCAGCAGAGCAGAGTCAAGTGCAGAGGCCGTGCATGGGCGATGTTTCTTTTCTCCTGCACGTTGCGAAGGAGAGATCCCACATGGCAGCTCGACGCACTCTGACACGTGGAAGGACTCTTTGATCTCTGTGTTTTCTCCTCCCATTTAACTCTGAGTCTTCCCTGGAATAGTGCAGATCAGGCACTGAGACTCAGCAGCTGGCACAGATGTTCCCCCATTTTTCACCAGTCGTACAGGTGATACCTCATCTGATGGGATGGGGAAAGAGACAGAGGTCAGATGAGCCATAAATTTGGCGTCGGCACCCTATATAGGTGAAGCTGACCGTAGCCCTGGGAGGGAAGGAATGGAGGTTGCTGTGGATGCAGCAGTATGCACCCGGCAAACCAGTTCCCTGATGGATGGCCTGGGGGTTGAACCTCACCCCCTCCTTGCAGTTTTTCATCTGACCTCATTTACCTAAGGCCTCCCTTGTGCCATTACATTTTATTGAGTCCAAAATATGGGCAGTGATGGTGGCCAATGAGTAACCAAAGCAGAAAGGTCACGGAAAACAAGTGCAGGTTCACTCCAGTGTCAGAAAGAGGGAAGAGATGGTTCCCTCACCACCTGCCTGTGTCCCAACATGAGAGCATATGTTCACGGTGGACTGTGAGCAACTAACAAATCTGTCAGAACTCCTGATGTGTTTCTGGGGTATGGGAGCAAAGACATGGGTTGACGTTGGTTAACATAGGGTGCTATCAATGACTCGCCCCATCAGCTAGACCAAGGCAGCAGTGGGAGACCCACAGGAGAAAATACTGGGGTAGAAAAAGGCAGGGAGTGCACAGCAAGGGAGATCTTCAGCACTCAGTGCTGGCTGAACTCAGCCAATTGTTCGATCACTTCTTTCCCACCAGGACTTGATGACGCAGAACGGGATAAGCTATGTCCTCAACGCCAGCAACTCCTGTCCCAAGCCAGACTTCATCTGTGATAGTCACTTCATGCGCATTCCTGTCAATGACAACTACTGTGAGAAGCTGCTTCCCTGGCTGGACAAGTCCATTGAATTCATTGGTGAGCTCTTGTTAAAATGGTTGCAGACCCTCCAGTTTTCAGCCTTCAAGACCTGAACTCTTCTTCTGTCCTCCATGGTCTTACTCCCAGCAACCCTTGTCCTTTCACACGTAGGGGTTGACGGTTGGGGAGGGAGGCTAGAGTAATTTCGCTCACCACCTCTGACCGCATCAATGCTTTTCTCTCTGTTTCCTCTACCACACTGCAGACAAGGCCAAGGTGTCCAGCTGCCAGGTGATTGTGCACTGCTTGGCCGGGATCTCCCGGTCGGCCACCATTGCCATCGCCTACATCATGAAGACCATGGGTATGTCATCAGATGACGCTTACAGGTGAGTTTTCCCTGGAGAGCAAGGAGGGGTTACGCTGGTGTGCCACAGTCCAGAGAAGGAAAGCAGGCTGAGCCCAGAAGGAGAGGGTGGGAGCTTCGTGAAACGCTGTCTTACCTTGCCTGAGTCCCGTTGAAACCAAACCAAACCTCCCTTCATAAAGGGTATGCAATGAGGAATGGTTGGGAGTGGTCAAATGGAGGGGGGAGGCAGTCCCATCTCTACCCCTGGGGCATCCCGAGGCCCCATGGTTCCCCAAGACCCCTTTCTTCGGAGGATCTGGTCAGAAGGTCCTGGACGATACCTCTTCTCCCCAAAGAGGCTTAGAGAGTAGGGTTGACCCGCTGAAGGACCAAGCACCAACTGGGGCTGTCTGTGCCTCTTGGCAGGTTCGTTAAGGACCGTCGCCCGTCCATCTCACCTAACTTCAACTTCCTGGGGCAGCTCCTGGAGTACGAGAGGAGCCTGAAGCTCCTCAAGGCCCTGAAGTCAAAGGGTGACCGGAGTGAGGGGGAAACCCAGCAGGACCCGGCAGAGGCAGCTGAGGGCAGCCGACATCCCCCACCACCTACCTCAGAGAAGGCCGAGGAGGTGCCGAGAGGCACCGGCTCAGCGTCCCCCCATGGCGACCTTGAGCGGCAAGGCAGCACCCCGAAGGTCCTGTCGCCCACCGCCCTGCAGCAGGGGCTCAACGGCTTGCACCTCTCCTCCGAGCGCATCCAGGACACCAACCGCCTGAAACGCTCCTTCTCCCTGGACATCAAGTCGGCCTACTCCCCCGGCCTGCGGCAGGACCCCCCCGGACCCCCTGGCCCTGGGGACGCCCCCAAACTCTGCAAGCTGGACAGCCCCTCAGGCCCTGGCGGCCTC
>NW_009632316.1:0-237 GCF_000690535.1 Cariama cristata
GGGGGGCTGGAAGGGGCTGTCCCCGTTGTGGGGCTGCCCTCCCCGTCACCAGAGCAGAATAACAACGAGAACCCCTCCTGCTCTCGCTGTAAACGAAATCACTGCAACAGCCTGGTCTCTCTGCAGGAGACAGCGCTCTGGGCATGATCCCGTGAGCATCTGAATCCATGGGAATATTGCCACTTATTTTAATGGCAGGGGGGGGGCGGGGCACAGTTTCTGGGCGGGGCAGTTTCA
>NW_009632316.1:334-966 GCF_000690535.1 Cariama cristata
TCTGGGCAACACGGCTGCCAGCGCCGAGCCCTCCGCGGCAGCATCCTTCCCACCCGGGATCTGGCTGACCCTGCGCCGGGGCTGGCGTTCTGCTATTCCAAAGGAACACAAATCAATCCTTAGGGAAGATGAGGCTGGAAATGGGTGTTGGAAGGGCTGTGCTTTGCTTCTTGGTGCTTGGAGGGGCCGGTGGAGCTGTAGAGAGCCCTCCCCACAGCCAGACCCCCCCTCTGCGGGCAGGGACCAGGGTCCCTGCGTAGGGTGGGTGCTCTGGCAGCCCCGGTGTGCTGGCAGGTGTACTCCCTAATTGCTCCCGTGACCGATTATCTCGCAGTCATTACTGTGATGGATCGGAGCAGTTAATGTGTCAATGGACATTCATTGGGGGAAAGGATTAATGAATCGACACCCCACGACGGGCTCCTCGGAGCCACGGGGGCTTCGGGGGGGGAGTGGTTTGATAGCAAAAGGAGGCGATGCCTGAGCCATGGTCCACGGGCATGTGTGCAGAGTAGGGTGTTGGCATCGCTTTATGAGAGGCTGAAGAGAAGGGCAACGGTTTGGGTTGACGTCGCTGCTCCCACCGTGGGGAAGGGAATTTGGGGGTGGCTGTTAGCGCACGCAGTGGGAGC
>NW_009632316.1:1044-1355 GCF_000690535.1 Cariama cristata
AAGGGTGGTGTTTTGGCCCCCGTGGGACCTGCCGTGGGTCTCCGCTTCTGCAAACGGTGAAATTAAAGGATGTGACCGCCGTGGGAAGTTCTTTAGCACGGCGGTGTCTGGAGGCCCAGACTGTGGTCAGTCCTGCTGCTGTGTTCATGGCCGCGGTGATGGCTGTAGGTGATGGGCAGGGACAGATGGACAAGTACAACCGAAATACATCTCGATGAGAAGACCGGGAGGGGAGAGGAGCTGGGGACAGCAGGGCAGGAGAGGGGCCAGGTCCATCCCCCTTCCCACCGGCCGGGGCTTTTGTAGCCCTT
>NW_009632317.1:0-1465 GCF_000690535.1 Cariama cristata
TTCCCCCACGTCTGTGTCTCTTTGGGCTGTGGCCAAATCAACCTCAGGCTGCATTTACAGGAGGAAGAATTGCTTTTCTTCTTTCCTCCTTTTTTTTTTTTTTTTCCCTAGTGGTTTCCAGAGGTTAAAAATTCCTGTCTAATTCAGCTCCTTGGGGTGTACCACAAGCTTGTCACATGTAATAAATTGGCTCATTTCTTAGTGCGCTAACACAGTCGAAAGCAAACAAAGTGGCTTTTTGAATTAACCTCCCAAAAAAAATTGTGATAAGTAGTTTGATCCAGGCTCTTTTCAGGGGAATAATGGACACGGCAGATCAGTTTTGACTGATGAACTGTGCACTTTATTTCAGTGCCTTCATTCTTTTGGCCCGAATATTGATACTCCTTAATTAACCCTGAACTCGCAATTACTCGGTGCCCAGGTAGCGCTGCTGTTCAGCCCTCTGTGAAACACAAAAGCCGTGACGTGGCACCTGGTGGGAAATTCTCCCAGGAATCGTCCGCTGGGTGCCCGGGATTGGGACTGGGGAAGAGGAGAAGCCCATGTCCCCGACGGCTGCGACAGAGCCCGGGAGTCCCGAGCTCTGTATCCCCCATCCTAGAGGAGCCCGTCGCCCCAGTGCCAAGCCAGTCGGCTAACTGGAAGCGTACTGGAAGGTGTTTGATACGCAGCCTGTGTGCAGGGAAGCGATCCGGCATCTGGAGCCCGTTAGATTCCCGTTCTTCGGGCACCCCTTGTGCAAGAAGAGGCACTCGCACGTCAGCAGCCCGGAGTTAGTCGCTTTGCACAGAATGGACAAATGAAAGGGGACGAAGTTTTCGGTGTCCGGGCTCGGGAACCTTTCCGCCAGGCACGGTGGTTGTGCGCTCTTAGCGGGGGCTTTCGTGGGCCGCTCGTGCCATGGGGACGCGGTGCTCATGGACGCCGGAGCAGCGGCGTGCCAAAAAAAAAGATCTCCGGCTTGCCTTCGCCTCTGCAAAGGCTTCGGTGTGTTGGGGAAGGGCCCAGGAAGAACCCAACCTGTCCCGTCTGCTCCTCCAGCAGCAGTTTGCTGCTTCGTGGTCTTGAGGGCGGAGGGACGGGCGTGCGCAGGTGTCTGTCCGGGATGCGCTGCGGGGTCTCGCGCAGGGTCAGGAGAACGATGGGGTCGGAGCCAGCAGGTCCCTTCCCTCCTTTGTCCGAACCCCCCTCAGCCCTTGCCCAGCGGAGCGCGGTGGGCTCTTCGTCCCCTGCTCTCCCTGCGGCTGGCTGAGCCGTGGGGCGTGAGGGCGGAGGGACGGGCGTGCGCAGGTGTCTGTCCGGGATGCGCTGCGGGGTCTCGCGCAGGGTCAGGAGAACGATGGGGTCGGAGCCAGCAGGTCCCTTCCCTCCTTTGTCCGAACCCCCCTCAGCCCTTGCCCAGCGGAGCGCGGTGGGCTCTTCGTCCCCTGCTCTCCCTGCGGCTGGCTGAGCCGTGGGGCGT
>NW_009632318.1:0-538 GCF_000690535.1 Cariama cristata
AGATCATTAACTCCTTAACACAGGCAATCTCCCCTCTTCTGCGTAGCACAGAGAGGTTTCTCGCTAACACGGGGAAACAAATAAATAATAACTCACTCACACAGTTTTTAGCCTGGAATCCCTCAACTATGGATGTGGCACATCATTCCTATACACTTAAAAATCAAGTTTCCCGTTATAGAGGAAAGTATGTCTTTTTAAGAACAGGAATTACTCCCGTGACTGGCTGGGGGAGAATTTACCTCACGCGTTTCTTGGCTTTACTAACAACTCAAATCAAACCGCTGAATTTTCTGCTTGATAATACCAAAGCAAATTCTCCATTTGAACTGAAAAAGCAATAATAAACTTTTCTTGTCATCTGCTAAGACCACTGATTCTTATTTAAAATGCCCAGTTCGCTCTCACTAGTCACTTGCTCTGGAAAACTACATGAACCCGACACAGTAGAACTACAAAGTGAGTTTCACCTCATCTTGCTCTCTGTCTGTCTCAGATTTCACCCGGAATATGAAATATGCGTAAAAGCACACATCAA
>NW_009632319.1:0-277 GCF_000690535.1 Cariama cristata
GAGGCGGGGGAGGTCGGGGCGAGCTTTGTGTGTGCTCTGAGCCCGCTGTTCCTCCAGGACAAAGGAGGAAAAATCCTCTCCTGCCTTCCCTCTTCCCCATCCCCCCCAAGGACTTTCATGAAGAGGTGTCTGAGCTCTTGCCAGCCTTCACCTGCATCTGTAAGGCGCACCTGGACGTGGCAGGGAGTCGGAGGGTTGCGGGCATGGTTTGCCGGAGGACTACGGCTCAGACTGTGACTCGGGTTTCCTGAGGGGTGTGTTTCTGCTTTCTTTAAAC
>NW_009632319.1:375-9868 GCF_000690535.1 Cariama cristata
GCTACCCCAGCTTCCCGGGAGTGGCTGGGCCTTGAAACTGGGAGGAGGGAGAGGTGATAACTAGCTTCTCCTTTCAAGGTACTTGTAAGACCTTCGGCTGTTAACAAGTGGTGAAATTAACTAAAAGGCTTATACTTTCACATGAGTAAAATTCAGATTTTTACAATTCCTTCCTCTGCCTGTTAATTTTTTTTAAGTTTACTTGGAAGGGACAATGAATCTAGAATTCTGTTGATTAGGATTACTTTCTAGTTGAAAAATCATAATATGTTACAGTAATACCTTTCTGCTACTCCCTTCTTCCAATTTTGTAGTTAGATCTGACAAAATCTTATTTGTCTTGAGCTCTCCTTTGAAGTGCATTCCTTTACAGTGAAACTTCATAGACCTTTCATCTGCCCTTCCAAAAAGCAAAGACCAGCCGTAATATACTCCCTTCCTCTTTTACCCCTCCTCCTTACCGTGCCCAGGTGTGTGTCCAAGTGTAAGTGATACCAGTGTGCCACTACTGCTTACTGACTTGGAGAGCTGCTTGTCTTCATGTTGTCTCTAATACTAGTTCTGCTGCTCTGCTGAGTACCACCTCACCCCAGGTTACGTCCCATAACTTTCACCCCCAAAGAAGGATCTGGTCAGTCCTACCTACAAGGCTTCATTGTCTTAGCAGGCAGAGGCTGAAGATGGGGATGTTTGCTTGCATAAATGTGGCCCCTTTCTTCTGGAAAGCACCCAAGCAGGTTTTTGTGTGTGCGATTCGTGGGAATCTGTTTGGTCTGGGAAGGGGACTGTGCTGGGCTGATCCTGTAGACAGTCCTCTGCCTTGGGAGAAATGAAAAAAGGAGAAAAGACAATGGTGGAGTTCCTGGTTCTTAACACCACCTTGTGCTACAGCTTCTCTTTCAGGATGAGTCCCCGTGGGGATTTACTCCCCCACAGTGAGATAAGATTAAATGAAGACCCGAGGGCTAGTGGGGGTGGGGGAAAGAGAGAGATGCCTCTGTTCCAGCCTACTTAAGTCCCACTGACCCTTTGTCATAAGGATCTAATGGTTTCTCAATACTTTAGTGTTCTGATGTCCTTGAATCTCCTGTGATGATAACACTAAATGATGTTGATCCTTATTAATGAGGATCAGCATTTTATTTTTCTTATTGTCAGAAAAGACTGAATTAACACTGTAGCAGTGTGCTTGATACACGCTGTCTCTTCTGTGAATTTTGTTTTGGGACCTTGGGTTGGAATCCTCCCCCTTCCCCCAACAGGATAAATCCAGCGGGATGAGTTCAAATCATTCTGGTGTCCTTATTAAAATAGTATCTGAAATTGTTATTCAACCTCATAATACACATTTCAAATGCAAAACTTGTACCTTCTTTGCTCCAGATTGTTCAGATAGTGTATATGGCTATGTGATCAGTTACAGGGTGACAGAATATAGTTGAGAGTCATCTGCCAATGTGAACATCATAGGGAAATCTTAATGACTTTAAAAAAAAAAACTTCATACGCAAGGAAGGATTAATTTCATTGTTCAGATTTTATTGCTGAGTTTTCATAGCCCACTGTCTAAACTTGGTGAGTAGTATACGGATCATGCTACACACTCTTGTGCAGACTCGTCGATGTGAATGAAGCGTGTAACTACTGGTGAACAGTGTAAAAGTGCTGGGAGTCTGAGAACAGTCCTGCTTTAGAGTGGGAGAATGAATGAGGTGGAAGATGGTGTCATCAGTGCATGAAGTGATTTCAAGTTACACTATAAAAATAAAGATGATTATTTGTTGCATGCTTCTATCAGAGGGTATGAGTGCTTATAACATGTTAAGGGACAATATTAAGTGCCCTGGTGGTTTTAATGTAGATCTACACACATGTATATAAACCAATTAGCTCTTCCTGTAAGCAGAATTCTTTTCCTCTCCTAGCAGGTGTACACTTGCACGGTGTTACAGAAAACTGTTTCCAAGTTGTGCCTGGGAAACCTATTTAATTAAAAAACATAGATGGACTAGATTCTTGAATTGTGCTCATCTGTGAAACTCACTTGAAGTTAGTGACTGTGTATTGGTTTACATTGAAAAAAGTTTCCCTCATAGTTAAGGCCTAGGTTTTTAGAGTGTAAATGGACTTTGTCAGCCTAGTTTGACTGAAAGTGTAGGGGTGAAAACATTTGTTCAAGTATGGTAAGGCAGACAGGCTGGCAAGATGGATGTTTCAGAAAGCAATGTATTATTCGTGAAAGTTCTCTAAGTTTAGCTGAGATTTTTATTTTCCTGTCAGAGGTTACCATGTATATAAATACATGCTACCGTGTCATTAATTACAATGTACTTGATTAATATGGTTAATTTGTAAGTGATGGTCATCTGTGTTTCTATTGTTTGTCCTATCTATTTTATCATGGTAGTGGTGGTAGTTGTTATTATTTCCCATTTCGTAACTGCCTGTCGCTCTTCCTAGTTACAACAGCTAGGTCTGTAAAAGCAGAAAGAAATGGATGCTGGCTTTTAGGATTCAAAAAGTATTTCATCCTGAAATTCCGTGGATGTGTCTTGATTAGTCATGCACAAGACTCTCTGTTTCGTAACATCAAGGCTCAAGCCCTCCTGCTTGCAACCTGTCATCTGTCGTGTGTTTTGCTTTTGACCTTTCATGGCTCTTAGTTAAAGATATATAGTAGTAGTAGTATCTCAAAGTGTGTTCTGGCACATACTAGAATGCAAACAAATCAAAGGAAACCTGCATGAAACCTAATGTAAGAGCCATCTGGACCATAATAGGATCTTTTGCGGCTATGCATACAAAATTGCTAAGGATCTTACTCAGTTTTACCACATGACAGAAATAGGCTGATAGTTCGGTGGACATTCCTAGGCTTTCATTTTCCTGGTCATGAATGAATTAATCTACTCACTGAAAGCAATTATTTAAGTCATGTACCCTTTTCTAAAGTAGAAAGGGAAATTTCTCTAGGACAAAGTGTTACTTTAACAGCAAATGTGAATTTACATAGTGATCTTTTTCTACTATGCATAAGCAATAATTCTTACTGTAATGCAATTAATTTTTGTT
The DNA here is from genome assembly GCF_000690535.1 of Cariama cristata. Lineage (NCBI taxonomy): Eukaryota > Metazoa > Chordata > Aves > Cariamiformes > Cariamidae > Cariama > Cariama cristata. Next base: position 3,448 of record NW_009632319.1, read on the forward strand.
AGTTTTACTAGAACATGTGGAGACTTTTCTATATTACAAACCAGCTGAAATTGGTAAGAACATCCCAACAAATCTAATACACATTTTCTATGTAGGGCGAAGTACAATAAGGCATCTGTTCTGCACATACAGCAAAGAAGTATTCTGCATTTTTACCTCTTATTCACTTAGGTTAAAATGCTTCCTTCTCTAATTGTATCAAATGTGTAAACTCTCCACTGATATCACCACATAACAAGATATCTAGATAACACTCACTTAGATATTCTAGGAATAGCATTACGCAAGCGTACTGAATGGAAAGCGACCTCTGCCAGTAATGATAGTACCAGACAAATTGCTTGGAATGAAGATACTCTTATCTGGTTCATAAGGCTGTATGGACACGGTAATGTTTAAAACCACTGGGATGCTTTTAAGTTCTTGCTATGTGCAGTGTTTGGCTATCTGATGTTGACTGCAGACTTTCGGTGCTGTAAACCATCTCTTCTCAAGAGTACCCAAGATAAAACTGGTTCAAAAGATATAGTGCTGCTACAGTTTTAAGGATCCTTAAGCCGCATCCTTTACCCTCCTGTGAAAGGTTAGCAATGCAATTAAACCTTGTTAAATATCACTGGTACAGTGCAGCTTCTGAAAAAGGAAATATGCTGAGCATCCTGGTTATGCAGTTGCCAAGTGTGTGGTATGGGGAAGAAAAGCTTCAATGTAATGTGAAGTTATCGACAGGATAAACGTAAGTGAGCTGAAGAGGAAAGGATACTGTTATAAAAAGAATTCTAATGCTTATTTTAAAAATTGCATTGCACTTGTCTCAAGTCTTTCTTGGAGAACTTGTGAGGAGATGCAAGAGGCAAAAACTGGGGGATATGATCTTAATTTCAGGAGAGATGGATATTGGGCAATTAGATAATTGCAAATGAAGTATTTTAACTTGAAGTTGTTGCTGCTTTAGTCTCTCTCCCTCTAAAAGGTTTGATACTTAAACTGTAGTGTGTTAATAGACATATCCCTAGTCTGCTTGGAAAAGACTTTCACATTGTGCGACTCTCACATACGAAACTCTGCATCTCTGTTGCCATGATTTGAGTGGGAGGCTGGACTAAGCCTCCTGAAGCCCTTTCTAGCCTGGATTATCCTGCAAGTGTAAAATTATGTGAAAGTACAGTTGTGCTCCTAGATGTACTTTCTGTTAAGACAACTTATATATCCTGTAGTCAAAAATTAATCATAACTGTGTAGTTAAATTGTGAGTTGCAAGGTTCATATTTATGTAAATGCTTTTTTTCAGTTGCAACTAGTCAAGAAGCCATCTCTTAAGCTGTCAACGCAGCAGTATTCAGAATTTTATTTTTGTATTCTCCTTTTGTGGAGGATGTTTTATGCAGTGTATGTTTGTATGTGTGTTCTGTTATAATGTAATAAAATAAAAATAAATTGTAGTGACAATATTGACAATGAGGGTTTTTTCCACCTGAAGTGTGTGCTTTAGGAGTCAGAAAGAGAGGAACTCTAAAGCTGTGGATTTCAGCTGACTTGAAGGCAATAGCCTTCAAGGCTCTTATTGCGGCTCTGTCGTCGGATTCCTCTCTTTGTCTCCTCCTCTAATTTGGAGGGGAAGGAAAATAGTTTAGTCTCATCTGTATTTTGTTTCTTTTACCTAATCTCTACAGAGAATTAAAATGTCAGAGTTGAATTTCTATCTCTTCTCTCTCCTGGCACTGTAAAAGGCATCTGTGTGCAATGCACTTTAACTAGAACCAGAAGTAAAATAGCTATTATCTACAAAATGATTCTTTTTGAGGCATATAGCTAGACCTGCAAAGCTGTCCTACTATAGTCTAATAGGACTCCACTGTATAATAGATAAGCTTTGCTACTGCAGCTCTGCTGAAACCTCTGCTCTCCCTCCTCTTAACCTTCCCCAAGCAAAGCTTTATTCACTTCCCTGGCTGAAAACAGGCTAGTAAGTCTTTGCCAGTGTCTGTATCTGTCAGGACTTTCTGCTGAAATATATTAAACATGTTGGAAAGTGTGTTTATTTTAGGACTGACTTTAGTTGTTATCGAGGTGAATCTTCGTTTTAAACCACACCATTAATTTAGAGAAAGGTATTTGTGCTGTACTGCTTCCTGGGGGTTTGGATGCTTTTAGAAACCAGGCCTGCACAACCCTTAGTTGCAGCTGAGGTGTACGTATGTGGTAGATGACCCTTCTCTAGAATGAATAGTGAGCATGGAGGAAATACTTGGTTTGTGTTAAGATGCTTCACTGGTATGAAATTAAGACTTTCAGCTCTTTCTCTACCGTAATAGTTGTCTCTCACCTCCTTGTGTTGTATTTGGAGAAGTAGTTTGGGTAGATAAGGTCACCTTATTGGCTCTGGTAGCAGAATGTGAAGGCTGACTGGTCCATATGGGCCTCTTGCACAAGATTAAGGTAAGATGCTGCTGATTGCTTCACAGACTCACTTGAGAGCCATGGCAAGTAATCAGCAAAGCTATAGTGGAATGGCTTCATTTAAGAGCTTGAGACTGAAGAGCAGTTCATGATAAAGGTAAAGCTTTATAGAGGCCCTTCAGCTCGGAGTGTTTTAGGAATGACTGCTGTAAGTTACATAAGTTATAAAATCTTTTTAGTACTTTTATATGGAAAATTAAGCAGAACTATACAGACTTTCCTTTCTAGCTTAATTGTCAGTTTGACTAACTGCTTTTTTGTGTGGTTACTGGACTAGACAAAAATACAAGAACCTTGATGTGCTAAACACAAAATCTGGCTTTATTTGGCAACCATAGTGCTGAAGTGAAGCAACGTGCCAACACTTGTACTGAGAGAAAGGTCCTGAGCTTTGAATATCACCACTGTGTTTGTTTTTTGGTTTTTTGGTAGAGTTCTGTTTTCACTTAAAGTCTTTCAGGAACTTAAGTGCCTTAGAGGATTGGCAGCACTGAGCAGGAGGACGGAAGCTTGTAGATGGTGTCAGATGTTGCATTTTGTATTTTATAACCTGAGTTACCCATATGCTCTCTATAACTGGTAGTTATGTGGCTGGGAAGTCGAAGCCTTCTGTTCATCTTGTAGCACCTTCTCAAATACAAATTAGGTTTCTTATACATAAACATGTGCACTGGTAATATGTATTGTTATGTTGTATTTAGTATAGTAAAGTGGAATTTGTATCCTTCTGGGAACAGGAAGAAATAAGATCACTGAGTTTCTCTTGCAACTCAAAACTTAAGAAAAATCCCTGAGCACTTGGTAACAATGATGGATTTTGAATGTGATTAGTATGGCACTGATTAGAATGTCATGTTTCAAGTCATTAGTAAGGTGTTTGGAATAATTGATCGCCTGGGTTTCATTCCCAGCTTCTGATGTGGAAAGGCCATCTCTTTCTGCCCTGTTACTTTGCTGGCTTCAGAGCCTCTGAAACTCTTGTGAGAAGGATGCTGGGTTTTTTGCTTGCCTATGATGCTGTAAGCTGGCAATCTTGTTTTCCTGTTATCAACTCCTTCATGTTCTTATAGTAGTTTTCTACTTTTCTGTCTTAATCTAGAAAGATATTGCTTATGCTTCTTAATTTGTATACTAGTATAAACAGTGTGATGCAAAAATGGTGACTTGAATCCAGGACTACTTAAAAGACCAGTGCCAGATGCATTTTTTTCATTCAACTATGGATTTACAGGTCCTACTATTTTAATAACTACCTGAAAAAGTTCTGAGTCTGTATACTTCACCTTTATCCTAATAAACACTTTTCTTTGCTGTAGTCATACTCTTGTCCTTTCCCTTTTTTTTTTAAATCAAGCTAGGGAAATCTAGTGGTGATTTTTATGATATATGCTGGACTTCTTGGTATTTCTCCAGTACTCTGAAAAATATCAGAAGTTCATAATATATTCAGAACAGTTTATTTTATTACTGTCCATTCTGGTTCCTAGCCTCTCTAAGTCCTGCATTCTGGGTGAAAATAAGCATTAGTTATTAATGACATAAAGCTGTCAAGCTTAAGCAACCAGTAATTCAACACTTGCATTTGATTATTGTTTTGACTTCACCTTGTTAGCAATAAAGGCTAATCTTCCTTCATTAGAGAAGAAATATATTGACAACTCATGAAGCAGAGACTATCTAGCATCAGTCTGTGTCTACCAAGTACAGCATTGGCTCTTCAGAAGCAAACCTTTCTCTTATGCACTTAAATCCTGCAGGTGTCTGATAGAGAGAAAGAAAATGACCACCCTGGGCAATGAACTGCACTCTTTCTACATTTTGAATTCAAGTAGTAATTATTAAAAACCACAATTAAATGGCTTTTCTTAAAGCCATGAAAACTAACATGACCTGCAGACAAGGCTAGGCAAGCCTTCAGCTAGCAGAAGATTTGATTTCCTGACAAGAAATGCCATTGCAAAACAATATTTGGGTGAAGGAGCTTATGAACTCAGTTTAAAAACCTTTTAAAAATAATCCTTTTTATGGGGTAGTGATTTTTTTTTCTTGCATGAATTTAATTTGAACCAACCTGTTATACAGAATGACAGCAGAAGCCATTGTTTCCGAAAGGCAAAGTAACTTCTAGCTGTCACTCAGACAGTATGAATTGACTTAATCAGAGAAAATACTTATTCTGAATTAGTTTAAGAACACTTGTCTTGTATATTGAACCTTAAAGGGCAAAGGTGTTCAGAAGGAAAAGGAGGCTTCTTCACTGGACTGAAAAAGGAGAATTTATATTTGATTTCTCATATCTCTTTTCATCCAGTCACTGTGTAGTAAGACACAAGGACAAAACCTTGAGGTTTCTGTAAAACCATTATTTAAGTCATTAAATATTTAAAACAATAAGGAGAAAATCTGCAGAAGATGAGAAAAGTTGCAAGGCTTGAGTGGTCTTTGTTTTGATGGTCGGCTTAACTTCCAATGTTCATTTGACCCTTTTTTAAGGGGGAAAGTAGTGCCATGAAATTCACTAGAAGCCTGTGCCCAGAGTCTGCCGAGGCAAACAGTGAAAACATCAATACAAAAGTTGATATTTGGGTGGGTGGGTGCGGTTTTTTGTATCTTTGACTGAAGGGAAAGCGTACATGTAGTGTCATTTAGTTTCTGATCCAGAATGCTTATGGAAACTTCTTGGCAGTAGAATTGGTGACAGCTCCTCCACACATGCACAAAAATCTTGAAAATATCTTTTTTGTTCTAAAAGCTTTCAAACTCTTAAAGCAATAGTAGTAACAAAGTGTTAAAACATCTTTGTATAAAGTATGAATTTTTGTATCCTAAGTGAACCTAGAGAATTCCTTAACTTTAGGCTTGAATGAGAAAATGCTTGTTGACAGGTCTAGTCATGCTCAGAAAATGTGTATTTTTAGAACATCAGCATACTGTACCTAAGAGTGAGAATAATCAAATAGGTCTCTTTAAAGAACCTTAAATTGCTAATATACTACTGAAGGAATTGTGGAGGAACAGCACAACCAGTCATGGCAGTGACAGAAATAGTATTATACTTTTTCCTTCTTTTTAAACAGACAGACAAAGCAAATGTTTAACATCAATAAGATGATGGATCACTGTGAATGTGTTGTCCTAAACTTCATTGCAAGCTTTTCAGTGACTTTTTTTGGTCTTGATGGCAGAACAGAGTATGTTGATAATTTTGGTAGAAGGTTATTTAAAATAGCAAGGAAGCCCTTTGGTGTTGTTCAGGAGTGTACCAGAGACAAACTCTTAAGTTACCAAACACTGATCCTGAAATGAAATAAATACTGTATTATTACCAGTTGCTAAAGGGTTCAGAGGACAAATACAGAAGGTGGATGTTTGAAGTGTAAAGATGAACTTCTGAATGCTAATCATTACAAACTGGTAATGAAGTCTGGAAAAAATATTCTTCAGTCATGGAAGATTTTGCTGCAGTTTTCATCAGTCATCATAAATATGCTGCCTAAGAAGCTTCAGTTACTTGCCTCAGAACACTGTCATGCTGTCTCCCAGGAGAAGAAAACTCCTGTCCAAACCAGTGCGTATGGACCAGTGTGGACACATTTCTCTAGCCTTTTGGCACTCTGCTTCAGACTAAGCGTTTTATTTCGTGTTTGATACTGTGATAACAGATACTGATCAAATGTTTGGCATACTAAGTATCTGAAATGTGAGCTACAGTTGTACCTTGGGAGTTTTATTTTCAGCACTGATTCTGTATTCCGTTCAGCTTTGCAGAGCTGGAGACTTTTAGTAACTTTATTGTCTTCTCCTGTACTTACTGTCTCCAGCCAAGCTTAGGAAACTGTTAGGTTTGTGTGGCAAGGTTCTGGTACTGGAGGAGCTGCAGTGGTGGCAGACTGAGCGGCTGCTGGCCAAGGCCAGCATCAGCAATGGTGATAGCCCCTCTGTGATAACATTTAAGGGGAGG
>NW_009632320.1:0-5812 GCF_000690535.1 Cariama cristata
TTTAATTATTTTTCAGCACCACCGCCAGTTCTCGGCAGAGGAGGGGTGACTTTGAGAGCCGGCTCTCAGCCTCCATCTCCGGCTCCCAAGGGCGAGACCGCCGGGCGGGCTGGGGGCGGCCCCCACCGCCTTCCCGCCGCAGGCCGAGCCCTGTCAGGGGGCCGCCGTCTGGTAACGCGAACGGCTTACCTGAGGCACTCAAAACAGGGCAGTAAACCTGGCATCCATGGCCCTTTTTTCTTTTTTTTTTTTTTTTTCTTCTCTAGTGAGGCTTTGCGTCTCGCTGTTTCATACTTGATTGCAGGTGAACCGCTGGAATTGGGACATTTAGCAACACGGTTTGCACAAAGCTCTGCGGCGTTAATCGTGAATTATTTGCGGAATACAGCTTTTCAGTGTTTATTATGCCGGCTTTCTAAAGGTCACACTGATTGCTTAGCTTCAGATTTATCATTGTGGTGCTTGACTTCAGTTTCAGTAGGTGAAGCTGAAGGTGGTTATTTGTAGTACAACCATCTCCTATTTCAGTGTGAGCAGTAAAAGTGTGTTTTGCCGGTGATGTCGGTCTTTTCCACAAGTAATAATTAAACCTAGACAACAGAAAATTCCTTATACAGAGCCATGATCAGCAAAACTTCTTGGCTGATTGAGTCGGTCAAAACCATGCAACATTTGCGATCGTTTGAAGGCCTGTGTTTTCTCTCTGGGACTATAATAGCAATTTATTTCTGGTATCCCTGTTAATCTGTCTGCATTTGCAAGGAAAATCACATTTATCTTAGCTTGCTTTGTTATAATGTTGAAAAGTTTGTATCTACGTTTTTGACTGTTCCTTTGTTTTCCTTTACCTGACTGTAAATGAATGGATGTGTAAATAAAAAATGCAGTCGGATTGGACTTTAGAACAAATTTGTGATCTCCTTGGAGTTATTTGTAGAACTAGATGACCAAATAACGCATCAGTCTTTGAGAAGGAGGAAATCCATTGTCTTGATAAAATAAAGTACCAGCTTAATTCTGCATCGTGTCTCCGATGGGTTATCTGTGCAAGAGTTGTTTTCCGTTCTGGGAAACGGAAAACTTGCATGTCTTCCTAAGGGATGGTTTGGAGGGGGATTGGAGGGGAGGGCAAGGAGGAAAGAGAAGGGCAAAAGATTTGGCTGCCTGCTGACCAGGCAGATGTAGAGGGAAGGTAAAGGAGACCCAGTGAACTATAACGCCTTGATTAATGTGTGAAGAACTCGGCTGCTTATCCGCCACTGTTTTCATTAAAGGAGGTTAATTTTCAGATGTTTTAACTAGGGCAGTATTATTATGTCATTCTCCCTTCCCCCATCCCAATATAAAATAAAAGTAGATTTCAGTGAAAACTTCCTTCGAGTTGTTACTCTTTCTAGACTTCAAGTAATCTCTTCCTTGGATAGACAGCTTAAGGTAGGGTGAGTGGAAATAAAAACCTCACCCTCCTTTTTAGTAATAAGTTTCAAAACTCTTTGTTTCCCTTTTTGCAACTGGCTGAATGTGAGTCAGCTCCTGCTCATGCATATTACAGTAATGGAATAGTCTGGCATTTATTATTCAGTAACCGGTGGTCGTATGGGTGCGGTGCCTAAAAGGCCAGTGCTGCCTCGGTTTACTTGTTAATCTTGAGGCAAAAAACATACAGCCTTCCTTTGTCAAGAAAAATTCTGAGTCGTTGATTAGCAGACGTAAGGCCAAGCGCTGCTTTCATATTTTTTTTTTCACTTTTTTCATTTTTCATTTCAATATGCGTGCAATATTGCTTGCAGCACACATCACAGTAAAATTTTTTAAAAATTATTTGTATATTTAATAGCATTATAGTGTTTCTTCATCTGATGATTTATATCTTTTCCTTCTTAATTAAAACAGTAATCAAGCACTGTTTCAAAGTGAGAGACCTTGTTGTGTAGGCTTTTAACTCTGTAAAGATTATTCCTGTTTCCAGGGACTTCCCGTGTCAAGTTCATGATGCTGATGAAAGGACTAGAAGATGGTATAGAAATTGCTTTCTTTAAGTCATTCTCTATCAGAAAGCGTACATATAGTCATCTTACTTTTCTACTCCACTCTTTGTAGTTATTTCCATTGGAGTGCAGGTGACTCGTGCAGTCGGACAGCCCCGATGTGCGGTAAGACCCAGGTAACTTGTGAGATCCTCACCGGGTGACGTGTCTCTGGTTTGATCGGATGCGCAGTGAGCGTGGCTGCGAGGAGCTTTGCCTCGCGTAAATCGCCGGTCGGGCTAGGAGGAGGGTGTAATCTGTTGCTGATGTCAGGAAGAAGGCGACGACTGTTGTGTTTTGAATACCAAAAAATGTAGTTTCACTTTCAGATGGGCTTTAACAATTTACAGTCCTTAAAATTCTTACCGTTAATGTGATCTTTCCCTCCAACCAAAATCTGTTGAAGTACGGAAGTTGCCCAGACTTAGGGCAGATGCTTGATCAGTGGAAGAGCTTTAGGGAGAAAAATCCATTCACTTTTTTTAAAGAGGCAAAAAGAAGATATACTATGATAGCTGTGGCTCAGATTCTTCTTTTCTTTCATCAAAAGCTCTGCAGTGACCGTTACTGGATGTTTGCTTTCTGAGAAAGAGCACCTGGCTTGTAGAAAAGAGGAAAAGTGGTGACATATGCTGTACTGTTTCGTTCAGCTTTTCACAAAGACCTTTGCTATAATTGAGTCAGCATTAGCATGGCGCCTTACACAAACCTTGATTGACTTGATTTGACTTTCCATTCCAAATTTCCATTCCAAAGATTGCATGAAAGCATGCAAATTTTATATGTCACATTTACTGCGCGAACTCAACCCAACTGATGGTTCTTGAAACCTCAGTCAGTGCAAACGATCAGGAGGGCTTGATATGAGAACCAGTGGCAATAATGGAATACGTAATCTCAACATAAAAGGGCATTTTTACTGTTGAAGTAGTGGGTATCATCAGGCTACTCCCTGGATGTGACTGAGTTTAAAACAATGTATTGACAAATGTTTAATTTGTGGAAATGCTCGTTGATTATGTTAAACACTAAATATGCCAAAGTTTTAAACAACTTTGGTCCTGATTTCAATGTCTGTCATCCAAAACCTTCCTATTTGGTGAAAGTAATGCTTCAAGTTTCTGTACCCGCTGCCTCCTCTGTGCAAAGACCGCAGCAGTTTTGGGGGGTTGTACCAAGTCCGTGGGGTGCTGGCTCCCTCGCCGACATTCCTGGGCACTTGGCTTCCGCAGCTGCACGGTTCTCGCCGTGCAACCGGGCAGTGCCCTGTGGGTATGCCCTGAGCCTGGCAGCGGGAGTGAAGAGGTCGCTTTGTTTTAGGGGATCTGGCAGTGTATCTTCTTCTGTAAAGTTAGTAGCCTTCTCCTAGCCAGTTAAATGATTGCTGAGGCATGTGCTGCTTCAGTGGACTTCTTGTCTTAAAACCTAAAGTTTTGGACCATTCGTTTACTCTTCAGTTCCTTTGGTGTAAAGATAAAATATGCAAACAGACAAAATCCCATCTTTTTGTGTCAGACACCAGAAATCTTTTTCATGTAGTCAGTACTGAACAAATTAACTCCTAGATGAATTTCAGCTGATGCTTTTTTTGCCAAGAGCATGCTTCACTGCATTTAATGCAAATTTTTAGATGCAGTGAGATCATTGGGTTGCTAGTCCTCTGTTCATCTACAAATCATACTGCAGTTTTCCTTTGCTCTTGTGTCTCTCTCTGGAGTGCTTGTAGGAGAAAGAGGAGAGTGTTGCTCCGTCTGCTCGGACTTCTAAACCTGAGTGTATGCCTGCACGTCTGGCTGATGGAAATTCAGTGGAGTTTTACAGTTGCCAGATGGCAGTTTTCTTTCAGTTAATCTGGCCTGAATTTGGTTGTCTAGACGCAGAAGTCTGATGGTGTTTTTAAAGAAGAAGTGCTTAATACCTTTGAAATTGCAGCATCTGGGGAAGAAGGAGAATCGGAACAGTTATCGCAGGTGCGAAGTTCATGGGAGAGATGGGTAAAAGGTAAGAGCAGGTGATTTCCCTTCCCTTTTAAGGAGACTCCAGGTTTTAGGTACTTTTACCTTTGGAGAAGAGAAACAGGTTGCTAAGTTTTAGACATCATTTTTCCAAGACACAACCTGCAGCAGGGAGTAAGTGGGGGAAAACGAAACCGAGAGCTGAGGTAGCCTCCTTGCCTTCGGAGTCTTGCCTCCAGAAACAGGCTTCTAGTTTTTGGGAGGTGGCCAATTCTGCTCGTCAAACTCTGTTTCATGATAGGCAGTTCACACCCAGGCTTGCCACCTCCTGACACAAATCTGTCGTGCTATTTCACTATTTGTCCTTCTGCGTGTTAGCGGACGAGCTTAGAAGCGCCTAAGTGGTTTGAAAGCTACTCGTTTCAAACAATGGTTTTGTTCGAGCGTTTTAAGGGGTTTGTCCTAGAATTTTTTCACTGTTAAGGTTGGACGGTTGCATTTTTAAGTGTGTTTTCTTTCTGCTCCCCCCACCCCCCCCCGATATATATTTATACAATTTTAGTGTGGGTGCAAGGTGTATTGCTAGCACAATTTAGTAAGGTAATACCCTTTTTATGTAGTTTGAGGGCAGAAAGAGTAATTCTTAAACATTTGAAGTTGGCAGTGATGGATAACTTTCAGAAACAATAATTTCTTAAAATCTGTAGTCTGGAGGACTAAATACTTCAGGTGTGAAGGAGCTCCAGGCCTTTTGCTTTCAGGTTATTGGTTTACTGATATAGGTCAGGTAAGCAGTAACAAAATCTGCTGCTCTGCAGCTGCCAGATTGTAATACGATGGTCCGCATGGGGAGAAGTCTGCGGAACGACTGACACCTTCAGCTTTCAAGATTGTTTAGTGCAGGACCGTCAGTGTTGTGGTCCTTTTTAATTATTTTTGTTTTCTTAAAATGACTGATAAACCCAGAGGTAGGCAGTACACTGTGAGTTTACCTCTGGTTAAGGGTTGGAGTTCTTACTACAGCGACTTTCAATTTGCTGTCTCTTCAGGTTTGTTTACCCTGTGCTGTGTGGTTGTGGTTCATGGAAAAAGTTACAGGTAGGCGAGGATCACAAGTGGGATGAAAAAGGGGGAAGGTTTTTTGACCACTTGATGCATAGAGGCAGATCATGGGCTGCTGACCAGTGAGTCACGGGGGGAAGAAGACTGAAGTGGCCAATATTCAGGAGGAATTTAAAGAAAGCACCGAGGGTAGAGGAGAGCTGTGCCGGTGGAACGGGGATCATTCAGCAGTGGCTTAGTTGAGAAAACAATTATGCAAGTGACCTCCGAGACCTCTGTGGACTGGGGAGTCAGACCTTTGAGAGATGGTGTAGCTTGCCACCTAGGATAGCTTGTGATAAACAGACGTGTCCTTTAGACCTTGTATTTACTTAACAGGATTGTAACCACCACATTACAACAGTGCTGAGTTCCCAGCTGCTGAGCTTGAGGTTTCTGCCTTGAGGGTATTAGGGAATTTGTTACTTGGGCTGTGATGTTTTGACCAGTGTGGGGACACACACACATGGATGGACATGCAAGACGGTAAATGCAGAGGTGTAGGGTTATAGAAGTATAGGGTATGTTGGGAAAGGGGCGGATGAGGCAGGAACTCAAAAGACCTGAATGGCTTTTGGGCGTTAGATTTCTGTGGGCTCTAAAGGGAGGGAATAAAATCTAGTTTTTGCAGCAGCTGTGTGTGAAGCACACTGACGTTCAGTATGTGCCTTTAGATGCCTGTCTTCATCAAGTGACGTCTGTAAACAAATCACTTGGCAGCACGACTGA
>NW_009632320.1:5843-12199 GCF_000690535.1 Cariama cristata
TGGCTTCTAGATCCAAAGTTATGGTTCAACCTATTCCTTCAGCCATTAATCTGAATCCAGTTTATTTGATTCTTGTGATGAGAGAGAGAGCAAATCTTTAGTCTGTGGCTGGAAGAACAGCAGCATCTTAAAAACTGTCCAAAAAGAGGCCTTCTGAAAAGCAGCTGCAAAGGGTGAGGTTTCTGATGTGTTGCCTCGCTCCTGGCTCTGGCTCTGGACGGGGTTTCTGCCAGGGGTGCTTGGTATTTGGCTGTAAGACCACCTTGCCCCCGGTCCTGCTGCCTGCACTGCTCCTCTCCCACTGCATGGATGAGCGGCTTGTGCCTGCGGGCTCTGCGAGGAGGCTCAGGGTGCCTCTGGGACCTGAAGGCCTGGTTAATAATTCTGGCTGGTGTTGTCCTTCAGTTTCCACCTCAAGAGAAGGCCATCACCCCTGGTTCCCTAATCTCCTTCGTCATGTTGTCTTCAGCTTTTAGAATGCCTGTGTCTCTACTCCTATAGAACAGTGATAAGAAATCCCTGAGGCTGCTTTTCCTCCATTTGCCTTGACAAACTCCAACTCCTTTCTGTGTCACGCAACAGTTTGGGTGTTTTTTTTTGTGGTGTGGTTTTTTTTTTTTTTAATATATGACCTTTAACATCCTACTAGCTGGGAAATGATTTTCCAAAGGAAGATGTTGAAAGATACAGTTGGAATAAATATTACAGATTAGTAAGGTAACAGGCTTTAGACAAAGCAGTCAGTAAACATGAACTTGTGTTTCTTTTCTTAACAGAAATATGTGTGATAGCGTTGACATCACGTACCATAGCTTTCTGTGTCAGTCTGGAGGATGAAAGGACTTTAATTGCTTTTGTTTTCAAACAGGCATATCAAAACAATACTTTTTTTTTTTAAATACTAACTATATTCCTTGTTCTCTCCCTCTGCCTTGCAGGCTTTGAAAGAGATGCTATATGCAGCTGTGGACCAGGCCCCTTCTATAGAAGGTAAGCAAATTGTAATGGAGAATCATGTTTTTCTTGGCATTGGGTGCTGGACACATAGTCCTGCTACTTTTCTGTCCTCAGTCCTCCTAAATTGGTAAACCTAATACACTGATGGGCAAATGCCTGGCCTTTCACAGCCTGCATGCTATTTTTGATTGTTAGAACTCTTTGTCCTCTGTCATTAGGACAATAAAAGTCTTTGTATAGTCTGGGACTTCAACAGCTGGATTCCTCTTGCTTATAAGGGCATTCGCTGGTGGAAGTACTTTCTTCGTCGCTTGAGAATAGACCTTTGTTTTCCTGTGACAGTTAGCTACTTTGGGAGATAATTATGCTAGAGATACTGGTTCCTGGTTTGTTACTGGTGATTTGAACTGGAAGAGTCTCGTCGTTTCGTTCTGTGTCCTCCCTGAATGCTGGGCTACGTCTCGTATGGGCACATGAGTATATTTTCTTGTTTGCATGTGTTTATTGCCACCGAGTTCTCTAGATTGTTTTAGTACAGCATTTGGTTTTCAGCTTACTGCATTTTGAGTAGTTTGTTTAATTAAGTGATGAGATGATCTGTGCGGAATTTCTCAATAGAGCCCTTTACTTGCTTTATCTGTCTTCTTCCTTTCATTGTCTTTGAAGTAGTGAATAGTTTTTGCCGTTATGTTGCTTCACTCCCTACTTTCTTGCCCTTTATATGGATTTCAAACTGTTTTTTAACCTCCTTACCTTTATTATTTTCACTTTGATTACAGTGCAATGTTAATTTCACAAACCTCTTTGAATGCGGCTCTCGACTTCTTTCTTGCATATTTATAGAGCAGAAGAAAAACTCCTGCATCTAGTGTAGGCAGTTGGCTGACATGAATAATGCTAGTCACTATTAATGTTGGCTTATTAACTACGTTGTGTTGATTAGAATTGGGAAATGAGGTATGACATAGTTAAAGTAATGTGGAATGTTAATTTTTGGGATTTAACTCTACCTACTCTTTGATTAGCATTTGATTTAAAAAAAACCTGCAATAGTTAATGAACTAAGCGTGTGTGTATGTATGCCAGGGCAATCTTCCCTTATACTCTTCAGAGGCGCAATCTAAGCTGAAAACTTAATTGAAGCAATGCTCAGACAGGTATAATCTTTAGGTTTAACCCGACACTTAGTTGCTCACTTGACTCAGCCTGCTAATTTTGTTAAATCAATCACCCTTTTCTCTAAAGTGCAGATCCTAGATCAAGATTTCTAATGGTCATGGTCCTAGCATCGTCTAAAATATATGGGTTATCTTTGGAAAACTGAGGAAAACTTGCCAGCAATACGCTGGCAAAAGAAGAAACTCTTGCTTTATTTTGAGTGGCAAAATTGCTTAAAAGCCACCCTCAAACCTTTCTCCCCAACCTCATAAACCCAGTTTTCTAGCTAAGAGGAACGGAAGTGTTTTGTATAGGCCAAACTGACTATTAACTTTTAAAGACAACTTGCTGGATTTTTGACAAAATTAGTATTAGTTTTATGGAAGACTGGAGCATTTGCAAGACTCTCTTCTTTCTTCTATCCATCAGTTTATTATTGACAATGGGAGCAAATGGTGTCTGTGCTAAGAATATTTTGTAGTCTAATGTTTGAATGCAACTTCCTGGGTTTTGGTTGTGATACCTGGAATGTCAAGGTGCGCTTTGAGTTGCTAGCCGTAAAACTCCAAAGTGTGGTCATTCAGCATTTTGATTTGTCTTTTTTCAATGCTTGTGGTGTACTGATATTCTGTGAAGTGCTGTGATGTTTGTGTGTAAACATATTTGGCAAAGGAGGAGAAGGTGAAGAATAAAATGGTACAATATTACATTTATGCTCTTTTAAATGTTAAAAGAATTTTACCTTGTGCTTCTGCCTCCTTTGATGCTTTCAAAGCCTCAACAAAAAGAACGTAATGACTTAAGACACTTTTTGTAAATAGAACAATGTTCTGTTCATTTTTTTTTTTTGGAATTGGGTCTTTCCCTCTGTACTGTAGAGAACAAAGTAATCCAAACCGCTTTGAACCACTCATGTTTAACTCTGTCTTGCCTGATGGCCTTTAAGTAGACGGCAGCTATACTAACTCCTTCACCTTTTGTTCGTTAAGTGAACGTGAGTATGTGCGTGATGGTTGGGTTTTTTTTAAAGTTTGTTTTCAGTGTGTTCTTTCCCTCTCTTTTTCTCTCTGCTTAAAAGTCTTGCTTTGCTTTTCAGTCTCTGGGTTCCTCTCTGAAAATTGTGTGTCGCTGAGGATGGGACCAGGCTATTTGGGCTGGAGTGACGAAGCTGTCTGTACGGGCAGGTCTGAGCCAGAGACAGAGCTCAAGACTGAGCCATTCATCTGCTGTTGCCCGTGGGAGTGCAGAGGTGATAGAGGGAAGGCAGATTTCCCTCCATGAGCTGCAGCTTTAGGAAGAGGAAATGGATCAAGGTGTCTCTCCATCCCTGTTGCTTACTTCCTTCTCCTTTAAGCTCTTCTGCCTTTGTTAGTAGAAGCCTTAGGCCAGGGTTAGTGTGTGACTGCGTACAAACTGTGCCCAAAACACTGCTCTAGTCCTTACGGGAGGACTTGGACTTCGGCGAGGATGTAGCAGCTATTGTCAGGGGCTGGCTGTTGGCCTGCGTGTTTTCAGTTTAATATGGATTTCTGCGATGGATACTTCTGTGTTATTTCGAGCTTAGCACAGAAACTACAGGAGTGTGCTGCTGAAACGCAGCTTCCCAGTATGAGCCTAACGTAATCTCATTTTAGACTAGTCTAACTAAAATCCATTTTCTGATTGATCTAGATGATCACAGACACGCTGTAGACATGCACAGTTGGTTTTGATTTACCTTACATGTATTGTAAAGCTAATCTTCAGTTAATACATTGGATTGTGAAGAAAAAGGAGTTTTGTATTCCAAAGGGGAGGCTATTCCTCGTTCTTATTCTGCTCGGCTGGATGTGTAATTCAGGACTTGTGAGTGAGTTTCTTAGATTTCTGCTGCAGGCTGCTTACTATGTCAGCTGGTAAGATTTGTATACATACAGAAATGCTTTATATTGCTTAGTAGTATGTGGGAAGCATTTTGGAAACTCTTTAAAACAGGGGGAAAAAAAAAAAAGTGCTACCCAACCAAGGCCCGTTGTAAGTAATGGACAAGGCAGGTAACAGATGAACCATCCTTCTTTAATAGCTTTCATTGGGTTTATATTTAGGAATCTCCTGTTTGTGGCTGGGATGTGGGTAGACAAAGCTAACTTCAGAACGACTCTTAAGCTCTGCAACTGCTGGTCCTAGTGCTACTTTGGTGGAAAAAGTGTTGCTGGGAAGAGGATTTTGGCTCTAAATTGTGCGATTTTTACTCTGCTCGTTATCTAGTTGTATAGTGACCCTTCTCATTGTGCTACATCGAATCATACCTATGTCTATCTGCTTTTTCCTGTTTTCAGGTAGTAACACAGGCTGCGATGTTAACAAAAAACCCTGCAGATGTGAATAAGCAAAGCCTGTCAACGCTGTATGATAGGAGGAGATTGTTTATGGCTGTCCCCTGACACTGTTGCAAGGTGCTGTGGCTCCCTGTGTTTCATGAGAGTTATACCAGATTGTATGCATGTCTTTTCTGGCAGTTGCTAGCTGTACACAGAGATTTCTTTAATCTGTTCAAAGATACATTTTTTTTTTCTCCTGTCTGTCTGCTTTGTAACAACAGTTTTCTGTATGCCAGCGTTATTCCTCCAGATGCTCATCAGCTTTTTACAAGGATTTCCCCTGATGAAACTTGCACCATCCTTCCACCTGAGCGACATCTGTACAAAATTAGTGTTTAGTCTGTTAGTTCAATCTCGTACACATCACTGAAAAAAGTATCAAATGATGCTTGATTCCCAGCTGGATGATGGGACTTGCTTGAATTTCTGGCGAATTCTTTGATGCATGTTTGCTTTGTTAGCTGTTTGTTACGTGCTGCTTGCTGTTACTGGAGCAATCTGGATGAATTGATGCTGCCGTGATGTTATTCTCAGCTTCTGAGTCCTCATGGCATGGCAGGAAGGCCTGCATGCAAACGTGCCAGGTCAGTGTGAGCAGGCACCTCTCCTCCACCCTGAGCTACCTTTGGGAAGAATCTGTGATAATTTAGAGGTGAAAACCCAGCGTAACACTTGTTTCTTCTGAGGCAGAATGTGCAGTATTGCAAAAGCATGAAATACTGACCTTACCATGAGCAGGTTGATTTTTTTTTTTTATTTTGCATTCCTTGTTCCTTCCACTGCTTCCTGTCCCATTTGTCACCTAAGTAAAATGGGTTACTGGACCACTGTTGCTTGGGAGTCCTCCCGATTATTCCACTTGGTAAGCAGATGTGTCGGCATCTCCCCAAGCTCCTTACAATGCAGCTCTTCTCAGCTGCAGTGGAGATGAAAGTGTGGCTGTAAATTATTCATTCTGATTATCTGCTCGAATGGACAGGGTCCACTTTAAATATTATTTCCTCGAATATTTGTCTTTCAGAAATTGAAATTTAACCTCCCTTTAATACTTGTGTAAACAAACGTGGTGGTTGTAATATCAGATGGTACAAGAGCGTTTTGTTGTATCCTCTTACTATGGAGATTACTGATTCCGCTTAACCCCAATCCTGAATTCCAGTGGCACTTTTTGAACAAGGCTCACTGCTGCTTCCCAGGCTGTGGGGGGCTGGAAAGGTGTAACGGTGTAGGGGTGGGGAGTACCGGAGCTTTAAGGTGGAACTGGACCCCCAAATTGATAGGTGATGTTAAAATAACATCTGATCGGTAGGGTAAAAGCTTTAGTGGTAATGGAGATCCTCTGCTGGTCCTTGTAACCTCTATGGTCATCTATTTGATTGCGCTTCATGAGAAGAGCAAGAGGTGCAAGTTTGGGATGTCCTGAGAGTGCCAGCGCT
This sequence comes from Cariama cristata, assembly GCF_000690535.1. Taxonomy (NCBI): domain Eukaryota; kingdom Metazoa; phylum Chordata; class Aves; order Cariamiformes; family Cariamidae; genus Cariama; species Cariama cristata. Next base: position 11,755 of record NW_009632320.1, read on the forward strand.
GGCAGCATGTCCTGTGTGGTTACACCCTTGTTTATGCTTTCATTTGTAATGCACTTACCATGTTAGCTGACAGCTACAAATCTTTAGTTTGGATTTATTTGTGTTACTAAATAAATAAAATAGTATTGTTTAGGGTGATAAGTAATCTTAGTGAATAAGCAGGGCGTGGGAAATCACATTTGTTTTTTCCAAAGGAAATTATGAGGCTGACAGTTTTTGCTTGTTAGATGCAGACCTGCTTTGTAGGGTTGATCAAAGGCTTATGGTTTGTCTGTATACATACAGGTGTCATCTTTTTATTTCAAAATAAACATTTATTTCCAATTGCATAAACTCACTTTGTAGCAGGTTGAGGTTTTGTTTATATGGGAGTGCTTAAGGCTTAAGGGAGTCTTCAACAGAACTGCTTAGCCACAAGCAGATTAATGCTTTGTCTTTATTTCAC
>NW_009632321.1:0-2173 GCF_000690535.1 Cariama cristata
AAAATACTAGACGTCAGACCTCTATTAGTTGAAAACAGCATATAAAAACTCCCTTGGACCAGAGGAAGCTCACCAACCAGAAAAAAGAGGAGACAGCCAATGGTCTCAATTCATTTGATAACTTCCATCAAGGAGCTCCCTCTGAACTCTGCTTGAGGCTCCATCTTTCGCAGCCCTCAGGGCGTACAGGCTTGAGACCTATCAAAGCGCACCACGGGAAGGGAAGGCGAGCATGCAGCAGAGACTGAGAACAGACGGTGGTATCAAAACTTCAGTTTCCTTCTTCAGGTAATTAGGATGCCTGTCTTTATTAGTATTTATACTTCATGTTAACAGTCTGAATTGTCTTCCACAGGCTTCTGAATAGCAACAGCAAAACTAAGGAGAGCTTTGGTATCAATTCACTATGTTGGCTGGATTCAGGAGAAAGACTCACACCTCTATCTCAGACTTATGCTTGGAAAGGTAGGGCCTTTTAAAGCTGAACAATTTTAATTCAACTATTCTTTTCTCTGAAAATGATGACTGATGAGTCTAAATCTGAAAGGCATAGCTTCCAACTTGTTCCAACAGCCAACTTCTCCCATTTTGGTTCAGGGTTTCAGATAATTTTTTACCCCTTAGAGTTGCCATTCCACAGAAAGACTGCCACCACATTCTTTGATTTATGAATTCGCTGAGCTGCACAGCAATTTCTGGCAAGACTGTGAAATGCACAATTTGCTTGATCGTCCATCCCGGCATAGTCACCATAATATCCTAAATTACTCACCAGCTTAAGAATAATCTGTATAGTCACAGTATCATAACCGATCAAGGACTCTGTTGGCCAAAGGCAACCTAAATTCCTCTGTTCTGCATAGTTTCTGGGAAGACACAAATATGCAAGAACAGCTTTCTTGGCTCAGACAAAGTGCTCATGTAGCCTATTATTTTGCCCTGATCTTGGCAGGAGTAGATAACTGCAGTGAATAGAAATCTTTTATTTACTTGCCCTCTTTTCACAGTAGTTGTATGCAAGTCTCATATGTATCACCATCTAGAAAAAGCTTTCATTTGTTGTATCAGCATCATTGTTACCCACTACCAATAACACTGACCTGTGAACTGCTTTGAGTACAAAATTAGCTATAACGCTCAAATATGTTAACACATATCCTCAATAAAAGTCCTCTTAATCTGCTTCCAAAATATATTGAATCTTAGCACTTCAGACCTCCTACGAAAGATATAAACAGTACGGGCTTCCAAACATTTCCACAGAAGAACCAAAATCCTAAACCAATAGTCTTAAAATAGTCTGTAGACTATACAACCTTCAGATCTTTAAAAATTACTCTTATATATTCTCAAATACACACAAGTTGTATTTTAGACAATACACATACAATTTTTCTTGAAGAATAAACTCAGACATAACTACAAAATGAAGTTCTACCATACCAAACTGTGTCAGTTACAAAACTTATTTAAGTTCTGGCATTTCCAGTCAAGTTTCAGTATTTTGGTTTTCTGTTGTTTTTGTGTTTTAAATCTGTATATCATTTTATTCCTCAATGCATAAATTAACCTTGTAATCCTCTCTACAGCATGAATATCCAGTAACTCTGATAAGGCACATTCCTTATTTTATTCATTTATTTCATGAGCACAAGCAAGACTGAATCATCAAAACTTCACCAAGCAATACTAGAAAAGTAACTCTTCTTTTTGTCTCCCTCACTGCCCCTGCAAGGTTGGACATTTGCCTGAAGAAACCTAGTCTTTGAACAAAACGATAAATTAAAAACTCAAAAAAAGAAAGAACTCTTGTGATATCTTGAAACTAACCAAATATTTCAAACATAAACCATCCACAAATTTTATGAGACTTTGCCAAACAAAATTGTAACCAACATAAACAGCACGTTTGCTGCACACAGGCTTTCATTAGATCTTGCTGCAAAGTACTATACACAGCATATGACTGCAGCAAATCAGTTCTTTCTATTAGGAACCTCTGTAGCAGCATACTCTGAAACCTATCATCCATCCTCAGCAGCCTACAAATGGAGGGGAGACTCTCTGCCCAAAGAATTTACTGTGGCTTCTTCACTGCTGCTGACAAAGTTCATGAAGAACCTTCAGAACCTATGGTGCAAGTAAAAAAGGATCCAGGGAACTACAGGCCTGT
>NW_009632322.1:0-20148 GCF_000690535.1 Cariama cristata
CTGTAGCCCCCCCACTACCAAAACCTTGCTGTGCAAACCCGACACACTGAGCTGTTGGATCCCAATGCAGGATCAGAGACGGGTGAGATTTCAGTCTCATGGAAAATATTTTACAAATGGCTGTAAGTTTAGTAGAATGCAATCATCAAATCATTCTAAACAAAATGGCAAATAGTATTCATGTATGGAGAAGCTGGTCTTGGTGAGAAATCATTTGCATCCAGCTTCTCGCCGAGTTTGAAATAACCCTATCAGTTTGTTCTTCAAACTAGATGCTCATGCTGAGAGCATTGAGGACAGAGAGTTATTATGGTAGTGATACTTGAAGAAGAAAATTCGGCAAACTTAGGATTTCTCTGTTTTTAAAAAGTTTGATCTCCTTGTTGGTGGAATTTATTTAATTATTATTGGAATTAAACTATTAAAGTATCTCTTTTGTCAAAGATACTTGTTTTTTATTTGCCAGTTCTCTTACTGCAGTTTTCTGCATGCCATCATAGAATCCAGAGGTCCCTGTGGGGATCAGTGTGCCATGCTATATGCTGAACAGATTGCTAGTAATAAGTTTTCTGCTTGACAGACTTGTGATTTAACTGTGAAATCTTCAAAACATTTTTTGCTTATTTCTGAGGAAGTATGGAGTATTATGTGTACACTTTGATTTCTCTGCTGGAAGCACTTCAAGCCAGCCAATTTGCAGATTAGTGATGATTTTAGAAAAAGTTCTCAGCTGATGGGAAAGCTTGAGACAGGGTGTGCAAGTCTTTAAGAATTTGATTTCCTTTACTTGCAAGAGAAAACTTGCAAAGGTTTAAAAAAAAAACCACCCCAACACACAAAACAAAAACAACCAAAAAAACCCCACAAAAAAAACCTTGTTCTTTTTGACATTTTGTTAAAAGGCTTGGAGTGAAACAGGTAGTCAGTGTTGAGACTATTTATGGATACATTTCATCATACCATTTACAACTTCCTTTCAATGCTTGAAGTGTGTGACAGTAAAAGACAGTATTGTATCAGCGAATGCTGGATATACGGGAATATGGAATGACAGATGTCAATTTTACGAGCTAATGATCTTGTTTCCTCACCTTGAATTTTATATTACTAGTTTATGAGCATGCATATGTGTGCATGAATCAGATTTAAATATGGAAAGTGTATATTCATATCACCAATTTATTTCTCATCTGAAGCCTACTAAATTTTTCGTAAGTAAAATTATTTTTTTTTGTTTTGGTGAACGCAGAGAGTGTTGGAGTTTTTGCCCACTGAATCGATAAATGAAGTCTTTCCAATGGTCAAGGAAATCATTTGAGAGGCACTTAGCAAGTCTTCTATCCTTCTTGCATAAAGAACCAAAAGGAACTTGTTTTTGTTTTCTTTAGAAGAAGCTAGTGAAACAATATGAACAGTATTGCTAGGGAAGAACACTGAAGTGCAAGGTTAAATAAAACTGTTTATCACAGAAGTAAATATTCTGTTGCCTAAAGCTTTGCAGCCATTATTATTGGCAGCAGTAATAATATGGTGATTATTGTAAGTCACTTTCTTTTATCCTTGTCTTTTATTTCCTGATGCTAAAAAATTGACTAGTAGTCCTCAAAAAACTAGAGGTCATGCACCAAACATTTCCCCTTAAAAAGCAAATAAAGGAAAAAGTAACTCATAAGACACCTTTTTTTTATGGTATATAGCATTATGTTGGATATCGGTCATTTCATGGTGGTGTTAGTTTAATGATCCTGTTGGTAAATGGTGCATTAAAAAAAACCCCAACCAAACAGCTCTGACTCTTGGGTTTTTCAAGTAGCGTAAATAGGATAAGTCAGATTCATCACCACTGCCTTTCCAATGACTTCAGCAGCAAGCCACCAGGGAATGTAAAATAATGACCTCTATCCCCCAGTGATTATTAGGGAACAATAGAGATGCTATAATTTAATTTCATGTGAATATTTAGATCTATATCAAGGGAACTTACTTAACATAATTTCCTTCTGCTCTTGCTGAATTTACTTTTTTTTCTGTTAAATAAGCGATATGCTATTTTATTTGAGAGATTCATGCATTATTTATGTTTCTTATTAATTTGATATTGCTAGTAAACTTTGTAACAAACAGAAGTGTGCTAGGAGTGATATCAAATACTTATTCCTTTTACTTTCCTAGGATTATGCTGTGTTGACATAAGAATAGATGAATTGGTTCATGTAACTGATTTTGTCTTCCTTGAGATCCCCTATCAGTTTGAAGCATTGAATGTGTTCTTGAGTGTTACATTATCTTGAATGGAAGTCCCTGATTATTTCTCAAAGTTTACTAAATCCCGAACTGAAATAGGCTTCTTAACTGTTACAGTCCTTGCTATTTACCTAGGTTTTTATGGGTTGCTGGCAAGTGATGAATGGTCCCGGAGCTTTTCTCTGTGCAACCATATGTATGGTTACTTTCAGTTTCTGACTACTATTAGATGCTTCGGGGGATAGTACAAAAATTCTGAAGGGGATAGTTGCATGCTATGCTTGATGAACATTTTTCTTTCTAACCTCTGTCTTTTTGTGTCTCATATTCTTCATGCTTCAGAGAGTATCTCATTGTTGTGGACTTTTTTTGTATTAACTGGATGTTCTTGTTGTGGTTCTGTATTTGGCCTCCCACAAAGGGGTCTGATGCTATCTGCTTCCAGGGAAAGCATCAAGATACTCAATTTCAAAAGCTGCACTTGAAGAAAAATAAACGAACTGTTAAAACCAGCTATCCATGGAATGGTACATAAAATCAGATACTGAAGGACACAGCATGTTGTTGAGCAGAATTAACCTCTTGCCTATAATGTGAAGTGGGTTACAGATTCCATCAGAAGAATAAGCAGTCTTCTATCCACGGGTGCTGTTTATTAATTAGTTTATAAAGGAGAGAAATAATAAAATCACATATACTAGTACCCTGAGACTGCAGAGCGTATACCTGGCATTTTGTTTCACGTGGGCTCTCTCTTAAAGTGACAAAAATAATGTATGATGGTGTTTTGATAAACTTAATAATTGCTTTCAGTGCTCTTCACCTCTCATACTGATTTTGGCATTTAAATTAATCTCTTTGGTGGGAACATGCCTGCAAGGAGACGTTTTGAAAGCATATTACTACAAATAAAGGAACACCACCACAAAGAAGTGTTCCTTCTTTTTGCAATCAGGACTGGGTTTTTTGGTTTGTTTTGGTTTTGTTGTTTGTATTGTCTCCCCCTTTTTGCTGTTTTAAATTAATTGAAAAGCACCTCAAAGCTGATTTTTGAGGGTGTGGGTTTTTTTTTCCCTTACACCTAAGATGGCCTGTACATATCCTATTGAGCAACTGAGGTAGCATGTACTGTGTTGTTAACCTAACTTCTTTGGAAGACTTTCTGAATTTGTGCATCAGACTAGTAATTCTATTGAACAAAGAGCAGTAAATCAGCAAGGAATTATTTTCTTTTGCTATAAAAATTATTTTTACATTTATTTATTTAGTATTTTCTTCCCCTTTTCTTCCTCCTACCCCAGGTATGGTAGGCTACATATTTGATATTAATTGCAGAAGAAATCCATGTCTTTAGTAAATGGAATTCTGCAAGATAGGAAAATACTGATTTGAATGGTTTTGTTGTGTTTGTTTTTTTTTTTTTTTGACCGTCTGCTTACTGTCCACTGGCAGTCAAGCTAAGTTTTAGAATCATTGGGAAAATTATTGAAAACAAATCACTTGCCTTCATAAACCTTTTTGGTGAACCCTCATTCTGAATACTTGCTATATGCATTTCTGGTCAGAAAGCATTATGTAGGCTAGAAAACATACAGAGATGGGCAGCAAGGAAGGCTAGACACATGGAAGCTCAGGATCGGAAAAAAAAAGTAAGAAGGACTCTGAGTAGCTTTAGTTCAAATAAATTGGATCAATGTTTTTTGGAGGCCTGACATTCATTAATTGCAGTGACATATCTGAGCACCCTTTACAATTTTTGGCAGATCAGATCCTACTAGTCCTCAGCAACAGGTTAACACTTCAGCCCTTGAAATGAGATTTTACTTTTTTTTTTCTTTCTGATACAATAGTCAGTCTTATTTCCTAAGACCTAACCAGAACAAACATTTCAAGTCTTACTTCAAATATAACTAAACGTTTCTGTCACTTTAACCCTCCTTGCTACCCAGTTCTCCCATTGCCTTTTATCAGAGACTCAGCTGCTTGACTTCCTGATCTAAGCCATTTGCAAATACCATGAGAAATGACTGAAAAAGGCAAAAAACAACCCCCACCTCATCCTTTGTTCTCCTATTATTGAGTACATCACTAGGGAATTTCTTCTGTGTGCAGTGTTGAGGTATCAGTGCCAAATCTCTCTGTCCCCACCAGCCTAATTTTTTCATGCCTGGAAGTGGACAGGAAAGGTCTGCAGAGTAAGGCAATGCATCAGCAGATTATGTCCTACTCAAGTGTGTGAAGTTGGGATCTAAAGGACTGGTTTGGGGAAATTTCTGTTTCTAAGAGCTCAAAAGGGTAGTTGCTTTGCTAGAAGAAAACCAAATCTGCAACATTAAGGACAGCAGTGCCTCAGAGTGCAGAGATTGGTGGTTGCTGCTTCATCCCTTTTTACTGTAGATTGTTCCCGGAAGTCTTTGAACAAGCCATGGATAATTCCTAGAGTTGGAGAGCTTAGTAGAGTATCTTCAGCCTTACTGTCTTCCTGCTTCTTTTTCATCCTCCTGGAATTTGTCTCAGATCCCAAACTGTGATTAAGTTTTGTCTCTACAGGTGAAATTTGCCTAACAGATGGGTGCATGTATGCTGTAGTCATCCATGTTTTTCCCATCTAGATTCACATTATGGAGTCTGTGGAGAGAAATGGGAACTTTCCAGATATTGTCAGCCTTAAGTAGATATTCGAAAAGGAATTTACTGACAGTGTTTGCATATGTTTCTCTTTGGGATGTGTGTGAATTTTTACCTTCTAGATGGTTAATTTGAGTGAACCTTCAATTTTTGTGGAAGATGCTAATTTATTCCATTTATTTAGTTTATAGGATAATTTTTGCTTATGTTTTTCATTTGTCTGTTCTGAAGAAAATATGGTTTGTCATTACCTTACATAATATAATATGAATTCTCATTTTTAGAATATGTAATACTATTTTGTTGAGTCTTTTGCCTGTTAGCCTTGGAAATTACTGCAGAAGAGAAAGGATGTAGTCCGCAGCAGTGTGTGGTTTTCTGCTGTGTTTTTAACTCAGGAATGATTGGAGGAACTGTGCTGCAGAAAATTTTAACTAATGAATGGTTTTCAGAACCAGCTTTCTGCCCCAAATCTGAGTCAGCTTTGTGTCCCAGTGACTGTCAACATAAAAATTGGGAGGTAACTCAAGCAGAGTTCAGTGACACCTAGTAGAATGTTTTTGTATTCATATTAATGGCATATTTGTAGAGTATTTCTTGGACCCTTTAAGAAAATGTCCAGTCTTCCCTGTTGTGTTGGCACAAGTGTTTGTGTGACTGTGTAGTGAACATAATTGAAGAAGTGATCCAGCTGGAAAAATAATTCCTTTGGCCCTGACTTTCTATCAGCTCCTTCCCCTCACATCAGTGTACACAAGGAAAAAGATGAGTGTCTGGGTGATAATTACTATCAAGAAGATATTAATTTCTTTGATATAATTGCTATCAAAAACACAGTAGAACCGTACCTTCCTCTTGCCTACAGATGTTATCTATGACCACTATAACTGATAAATGAAATCAGAGTGATAGGTGTATTTCTTTCATGCAGGCTTCCTAGAGAGCAGATCTGCAACGTGATCCTTTGGTGGGTTCTTATTGAGGCAGAACTTGCAATGCAGCTTTCCCCCTTGCTGTGTCTTGGGCTAGAAAAAATCCTGTTTGCTATCTTTCTCTGTGCCACTCCAGTACAAAAAATATACGTGTTCAGTGAATGTTTCTTAGCATTTGTGCTCAATTTAAAGAAAAAAAAAATTAGCAAAAGTAAACAGCTCATGTTCTGTTACCATTAATGTAGTTTAACATCTAACATCTCTATGTATGCATGGACATTTCTGAACTTTACCCAAATAAAAACCACATACTAGGCCAGACAATTTGGAGATAAAATTATGGGTGCTCTTAGTACAGAGCATTACCTGGCTCTTCCAGATGACACTGTATCATCTTCCATAATTTTCTCAAATAGTAAAGTCCAGGAGTGCATATGGAGCTCTTAGTGTTACTTTTCAGTTTTACACTTGATACAATCCTAATTTATTTAAAGTATAGTTCTAATTTCTCTAATAATTTTAATTCTTTAAAATAATTTGTTCCTTCTTTTTTTTGTTGAAATGAAGAAAAAAACTCTGAAGTCATCCTGTGACATTTGATTATGATACTATTTAAAAGACCAAACTCGTCTCACTAGAAACTAGTTGCAACTAGTCCCTCTCACATCCGTGTTGCTGCCCACCTGTTGACATCTGGGATTGAAAATACAGGTCCTTGTTTTCTTTAACTTTACTGAAAGTACTTCTGGAGTCATTTTGCTATGACAGAGTAATGCCATTAATACAGAATTTGCTCAGAATTTTATGATGATGAACTTACTGTTCATGTTTTGTGCTGTTTCTTAGCAACTTTCTCTTTTTTCTTTTTCCTTTGAAAATGTGAATTGTTTCCTATTGATATGAATCTCCACAGTGAAGAACCGTAACATCTGCAAAGACTTTTGCACCATATGCTGCTCAGCTTGGTTCAAGATAATTCTGTTGCCTCTTGAACCTGCCAGTTGAGGAAGAAAGCAATCTGACTATTTTTAGGCAGTCTTTGCTATTTTCCAAGATAGTTGTTCACAGGGGTGAATTGTGTTATAGTTACTGTCTTGTAGTAGACATTGTCATGTAGTAAACATCTAGGACAAGAGGAACTGATCTCAGGATGCACTAGGGGAGGTTCAGGTTGGATATTAGGAAGAATTTCTTCACTGTAAGAGTCATTAAGCATTGGAACAGGCTCCCCAGGGAGGTGGTGGACTCACCATCCCTGGAGGTGTTCAAAAAACGTTTAGATGTGGTGCTTTGAGACATAGTTTAGTGGGCATGGTGGCATTGGGAAGAAGGTTGGACTTGATGATCTTTGAGGTCTCTTCCAACCATAACGATTCTATGATTCTATTCTATGATTTTTTTGTCAGAGGTGTGACAGTGTAGATCTGTCATGTTGATCTCTGCTGGCTTGTGTTGGCTGGTTAGCTGGCCTCAAACAGGGAGCCCTTGTCTTGATGGGGCAAGAAACTGGGGGTTGGACTTGGGACAGTTGTTCAAGAGGACAGCAAAGGGGAATGGTGGTAAGGGGCTTCACTAGCTCTGGTCCTTGTTTACAATACATCTTACACAAACAGTATACAAAGCCTTAGTAAGAAGGCTTTGGTAATTAGGGTCTTTATAGTATTTGCTGTTCGGTTTTCTGCAGAGAATTGAAATGAAGAAAATATGTTTATTTTTAAAATACAATGTGTGTTGCAGGAGTACTGCACTGTACATGAATGTAATTGATTCAGTTAACTATTACAGTTTCTTGTGCTTTCTATATTTGGGGTGCTTGTATTTGCATTTACCTCCCTATGGATATCTGACTAGGAAGGTGCTAGGATGATTGCTCCTTATTACAATATAAAATGATTACAGGGAGTCTTTAATCTTTGGTCTATGAAGCATTTTATTAAAAGATTTAACAGCTTGCTGTAAAACTCTCTTGATTTTTACAGTGTCCTGGTGAGCTGGCTTGATGCCTTAGTAACGTTCTTTGCAGTTCTGAATTGACTAATCAGCAGTGACTGCAAGAATAGGAAGTGGTTATTGAAAACCAGTCAGTAAAACAGTAACGCATGGCCAAATTTCTGAAAACTTCTCGTTTGCTTTGCAGCATTTTTCAGTTAGGAGAGAACACTCACAAAATGAGATTGCTTGCCATTCCCAATTTTGAAGAGCATCATCGAGAGACAGAGAGATTAAATCCTTCCTTCAGTAAAAGTGCAAAATGAGGGGTTAGTTGGAAAGCCGCTTGCTACTTCTCATTTTATAAATCAAATTTGTTCTTGATTTTCATATACTCATTCCACGTTCCCTGTGTTTCGATGCATGTAATTTTGCATTACAGGACAGTGACTTCCCAAAGTGTTTTGAGAGGCATTCACTGAGTAGCATGGCTGGAAGGAGTTTAACGATGTTTTAGTCTTCACAGCTTGTAGATGCTTTGGCTTTCAACACAGCCACTAACAGATTGTCTTCTCAGGTGACTGTTGATGGAAAAAATGAGAAATATGTTTGCACTCCTAAATGAGTAAAGGAACCTGAGTTTTGCTAGATCAGCCAACCTCATAGCCTTAAAGTTTTATGCGTTTATTTTGTGACTGCAGAGGGAGGGAATGGAGTTGCTCATAGCAAAGGGTAATGTGCTGTACCTGTTACTAGCCTGTAATAATGTCAGAATATGCTGTTACCTGACAACCTACCACTTTCTTAATTTCTCTAACAGATTCTGAATTTATCTGCACTTCTCCTAGTAGTATGAGAAAAGGTACTTCATTCCTACAAACAACTTATTTTCAAATTTTTCTTCATTTCGTCTGGTATCTGGAATAGTTTGAAACCCCTGTATTTGTTGTTCTTATTCCGTGGCTTGGGAAATATGATTAAAACCAGATAACAACACAGGCATTTTATGTACCAAAGGGTATGCAGAAACAAAGATACCTTTATTTAAAACAAACAACCACCAAGAAGAAAACACCCACCTTTTCACAAGAAAGCAAGACATTCTTCCTTGGGAAACCTGTGTAATCTGCATGGGCCCATAGCTGTGTTACACACAAAGGTGTTTTATTTGAAGTGTTCTCATTAGGATGTTGTCTTAAGGTTTGCAGAACAGTTAGGTGGCTTTTGTTATTCTTTTCAAATGTCTGTAGAAGCTCTAATTATTGTTACTTTGACAAACTTTCCTAAATGCGTCTCCCTGAGCAAGGGCTTTTACTTTGAACTAAAACTGAAACAGATTAACAGTTTTGCCTGGTTTTGGCAGCAGTGCCAGTTTATTGTGTACCCACTTCAGAAAACTGACCTGGCTAAAAGCAAAACAAACAAACAACATATTTTACTAGTTATTTTTCAACCATGTTGCTACAGACTGTTTCAGCATCACAACAGAGGGCAAAGGAAGAAGTCAAAGAGCATGAAGCAGCCATGCAAGATCTGCAAACTGCTTAAGCTAGCATGACTGCCAAAATAAATGTCTGCAAATCTAGCTCTTGGTGCAATATTTGTTGCACTCCTGCTGCTATAACTAGTTGTGGTCAAGGAAAGAGGTTATTTTTATGGTGATAAATGGAAATTATAGCAGAAATCTGGAAGCCAACTCACGTGGTCCTGCAGAAAGCTTTGAATGATGGGACCGTGGTGTCTGGTAGCCTTGAAGATTAAAATATTGTGAGAGCTGCTTCTTTGGATACCTGTCCTTCAGTAAAAGGCTACCTATAAAGAAAGCATGCTAGACCTTTCTCTCCCCCTAAGCTGGCTCTTACACTATGTTGAGATCTTTTTACAAGCTAAATGAGAGCTTTCTAAATTGATTTGTGTTTTAGTCATGTTTACATGAGAGCTGAAAAAAGACTAAGAAACCTGTATCTGACACTACTTCTAGCATTGTTGCTCTAAATGTCTTGTCTAAAGACTTGTCTTGTCATCCTGTGTCCTGCATCCCTTTCTTAATTTTGTGTGCTGTTCCCAACATGCTCATTTTGAACCTTCACCACTGACAATTGGCAGAACCTTCTAAATTCTAATTCTTCAGCATTTGAGGCTTAAATAACCTCTGAACATTTTTCTGTGTATCAGCTATCAGTAAAGCTTTGTATTTATGTGGCTGTAAAATTGTATTTCATAGTATGAAATCAATTTAAATTTTTGTGTAACTTCATATATTGTATTTTCATATTAGTTTATTTATGGTTATGCCTGGTTTTTAAAGGAACATCGTAACCCTTTCTTGTAGTTGTAAGGAATTACCCTGAACTGCTACATTGCACATTTCTAATTTACTCTTGAAATCTCCATTGGGATACCAGAGCGCTATACACACAAAAAGTAAGTGTTCTCAATAGCATGGACATACCAGAAGATTTTCTATGGATCCTGTACCTGTAAAAGTTAATTTATCTCTGAATAGTTCAAATCTATGGCTAGCCTACCTTTCTTCAGAAAATATCTTAAATGTTCATACATTGGGCTTTTGTTTCTTGAAAGGATACATACTTCCAATTCAGAGTTAACAGTTCCTGGGCATAGTACCATTACAAACAGATCAGCTGCTTTTGGCTTTATGCCTGGACATGTTCATTCATGAAACAGTTCTTAAAACAAAATACAACTTCCAATTACATTCATCTCTTCTAATAGCTAGTTTCCTCAGCAGCAACTTTTCCTTTTTATTATTTTTTATTTTTATTTTTAACAATTAATTTGGGAGGTTGGTACTGGAGAGATAACAAATAGTGGATTGTTTGGATACTGCCGTGGCTCTTGTATCAAGAACCAGACATGGCCCAGAAGCAAAGTATTTAACTATCAGACTGCATTTCTCAGTGTTTTATTTCACAGCAGCTGTGCAATATAATGCAAAGTGATTCCTAATACTAATAGATAGTAGAGGTTAGTAGCTATTAACCCCACTTTTGCAGTTACTGGAATTGACCCATGGAGACCTGCAGTTTCTGTGAAGAAGAAAATTCATTTTCATACTGGAGGGCAGCACAGATTGATTACAAACAGTGACTGCAGGGCCAGTGGTACTACCAGCACAACCCTACCTGGCTGCTTCATCAGTTCTCAACTTCACTAAGAGCAGCAGGCAGGTATTACGTGACTGCTAATAAACTGGTGCACACATAGTTGCTTAGCCCCCACAGCCACCACTTAGGCACTGATAAAGCATTTTTGCCTCACAGAAGTGATCGCATGGGCTGCTAAAAAGGTAAGTAGGTAGATCAATAGTTAAGACCACTTCCAGTCTGAACTGTTTAACTTGCCTGTCAGGCTGTCATTCTTTAATGTGAAACATGGCTCAATGAATGGGAATTGCAAAATAAATAAGAAGGCAAAAGGGAAAAATGAAGTTGTTGATGAGTTCATAGGCCCTCATAGCTTGGCGTTGTGGTCAGTTGTGTATGAGCCTTTCTTTGTCACATTCTAAAGCTTTTTACCTCACTACGTTTGGGAATCAGTTTTGTAACCAGCACAGATTTCACATAAAACACTCTGGATATTTACTCAAACTATCTCTAAAGGCAGAAGGCACTCCTAACATCTGAGCTCTGGAGTGTCTGTGGATTGGCCTGTGGTTACCAAATAGATATTCAGGAGCAGTCATTTTGTATTTTAAGCAATACTAGTAGGAACTTTCTGTGTAATCCTGGTGAGACTTCCATTAAGGGAGACCTGCTAGTATGAAATTAATTTCATGGGCCTATATCAGATACTTGTTTCCAAGGTGCCTATTCCCAAAAATGACAAACCAAGAATAATACTTGTTATGATAATGACTATCATGAAAAGGAACAGAGTTTCTAGAATATTTTTTTTAAATAGTTAAGGGGTACAGTTGTCATTGGATTTAACGTGGTAGCAAAAGTTACATTTGCAACCCAGCTGGTAGAAAAAATTTTCAGTAAAGATTAGTCTAGCACAGTATCCTAAAAATGGCAAAGGCTGTTACGGGACCATCAATCCCAAGAATATGGTGTCTTTTCAAAGCTGTAATAGTGTAATTGCACTATCTGCTGTAATTTGGAAGCTCCAATTTCCAAATCAGCTTATAAAAGTGATGGGGCTAGTAGCACCTAAAATCTAATACTGTTTTCCCTACTGTAATTATTAAATAGGTTTGCTGGGTCTACATAAACTAGTAATGAAGTTTTGGTCATTGATAACATTTCTGTTCAAACAATGGCTGTGCATTTACACTGACTGTAATTTACAGAAGCTATCAGCAGTATGTCAAAAGTATTTTCATAGATTGCGTGTAAGTAGTTCATATATCCTTAACAAGCCTTTTCAGTGTTCTGATAAGCCAAACAAACCACAGTAGCAGAAATATATTAATACTTTAATGTTGGTAGCAGTTCAAAAGCAAAAAACATCTTTCTAAATTTTGACTCACTGATTCATAACAGGACAAGGTTTTTTTTTAATATATCTATAAAGAACCACAGTGTATTTATCACTCTAGATTAAACATGGACACAGTTTGAATAGTTTGATCAGAAGACTGTAGATACCTAAGCATATGTGTAGATAATGTACATATAACTTACGTGCCTTTGTGTTTGTGTATTCATCCTCATGCTATTACTTAGGCATTTTTAGAATCTGTTGACAGTAAAAGCAATGAGCTGATGAAAGAATGATCTCAGGATCTGATACAGCTTTTTTCAGATGGTCTCATTTGCATTTTTTCTGCATGAGTTTCTGAAAAGAGGGAATTTTGACTTCTCCATTTGTATGTTATTAGCAGAACTTCTGTTTCTTTGTGTGGGAAGTGTGTTTGCCACTTATATCATCTAGCAAAGAAGAGGCAATCATCTGACAGGAAGAAATTGGGAGAGAATTTAGGCTGAATGTCAGGAAAACTTCCTCACGATGAGCTACATTGTGAAATGCTTTGCCAAGGAAAACAGACGTGTTTAAGGCACAAACTGAGATTGAGCCAGGTGTTGGAAAACGTAATGTAGAAACAGAGTAAGTATTTTGTGTTACTCAGTGACCATGCATCCTCCTTAGCCTGAACCATGGTTAATCAGATTGTTGTTCAGTATTGTTTAGTAACTTATTTCAAAGATGCATGTCGTGATAATGGGTTAAGAATACAGTTTATTTCTCAAGAAGACATCCACTCTCTTTTTTTGAGGTAGGGTTTATGGGGAAAAGGGGAAACAGTCAGAAGCTGGACAACCTTTAACGAATATCTGCTTTTCTAGTTGAATTTAAGAGTAACTTCATTAGCTATGACATTTTCCCAAGACTATTTTGTGTAAAGCTCTAAATAGATTGATTTTAATATTTAGGAGCCTAAATTTCTGTGGAGAATTTTGTAGCTGGCCATTTTTTGTTTGTTTCTTTCTTTACAGAAAATAAAACAAAGGAACCACTATGTCAAATACAACTATTTCTGGCAATTTTGAAAATGAAAAAAAAAAATCCTAGCTCTAGTGAACATTTCTGCCAACATCTGGGCTTCTTTGTTGGGTTATCTATTTGCTTATTTTTATCCCTCACTGTTAAGCTTTCATTGAGGGTTTTTTTGTTTCCTTCAGTTAAAATTTTGGGGGGAGTGTTCTTATTTTAGAAGAAGTTGCTGATGACATTTGGGCATTCAAGCTCTTGATCTCTTTTAGAAGTCTGTCACTAAAGAAAGGCTTGTCTATCTGCCTTAATGTTGCCAGCTTCTGTCTAGGAAGAACTCTATACTCTGGCTTTCTGTTTTGTTTTGAGGAAAGCAGATTTAAAGTCAGTTTCAGGAATTCTGACAAATGAAGCTTTTTAAAATAAATGCTGTGGTGATTCTGACAGCTCAACATCCCTTAAGGGATAATGTGTGCTAATTAAATAACATTGTTTTTACTTCTCATAGTAAGTCAGAAAGTTCTTCCTTTGATTAGTTAAGTGTTTATTTATTCTTTTATTGATTTCCAACTTTCCCTTCACATCGTAATGGACCTCACAAGGAGGCCTCTTCAGGGTGCATTGACTCCACTCTGGAGAAGTTTTGTTGACATCTGCACAGTGAGGGAAACAGGCCTGGCCGCTAAATTTACAGATCAGGATTTGGAAAAGCAAAGAGACGAAGTAATAAACATACGGAACTGATTTAGGGTGACTCTTAAGTAGGTCTAACAGCCAGAGTGAAAGTGTGTGGGAAGGTTTAAAACAGAGACTTTGTAAAGTAAATCTTGCTGCTTATTTGCTAAGATTTATCTCTAATCAGCTAATTTCTGTAACTGTTAATGTGCTGAATTTTAAAAAAGTAAAAAGAAAAAAGTCACACAAACTCTTCACCAAAACAGAGGTCCCTTCACTTCTTAAATTGAAGATTTCCCCTCAGTACAAGAAGATTTGGTTTTGTTGTGTTTACTTTTTCTTTGGGGGGGAAAAAAAACTTTTCTTGTGATAAACGTTTAAGAGGTGAAAGATACTTGTAATACAGTAAAATGTCTACATTTACCAAAGTACTCAATAGAATAACATACCAGTAAAAATACTGTGAAGCATAGATATACTTGAATTCTGGATCTATTTTTTCTTAATTAGTTCTGTCCTCCAATTATGCTGTTTCCTGTGTTTATGTAGCCATTTCCCTCTTGATAATATGTAATGTAAACATTCAAGCTGAGGATTTTTTTTTTGTTTGTTTGGAAAGCCATAAAGGGAGGAAAAACCAGAAAAGTTTTCTTCTGCTGGCTATCTGAAATGACATTCTCGAGTTCTCTTTTGCTTTCATTATGATTTGAACTCTTGGCCTAGTCAAGAGACATGCACTGTTTGTATTAATGGTAGTGATAAAAAGATAAATACTCAAACTTGTAAGTACACAACTGAACTGTTTTTCCTTCATTGTGGTTGTGCTTGCAATTCCTTGATCTTTTACAGTTTTCAGAGTTACAATCCATGGAATAAGCCATAAAAAGAAATGGCATCTCTTACTGGATGATTAGCTACCTACCATGACCATATCCATTGCTCGTTTATGTCTGTCCTTTAAACATTTTCAGGGGGTTGCTAAAGAAAAAAAGAGAAGAAAGCAAACTGGGTTTTTTTTTGTTTTGTTTTTGTGGTTTAGTGTTGGGTTTTTTTTTCTTTAACACCAGGTAGTTGTTTTTCCTCTGGTGATATAAATAGTGCCCATATAGTGTAGATGGAATACAGGCAGCAAAGGATTTCTCTAGTTAAAAGTGTCCAAAGTGCTGTGTTCAAGTTGCTGTCTTCTGTAATTCACCTCTGGAAACGGGGTAGTTACTTTTGAACAACACAATTTGTTGACAAACAGAAACTGATAATTTTGGTGAAAACCAGAAAACGAATAGGAGGAAAAGGGTGTAGCTCTTCTAGTTATGAAACCTACCAGCTTCTGTCATCTTTGTAATTCTTCATAGATCTGAAAAAGTTTAATGAATTAACACTTTATAAAATGGTCTCATCTATGTAGAAAATAATTCTACTGACACACCTAAGCAGCCAGACTAAAAGAGAGAGGCACCAGAAGGGAGATATACCGAGTTTCCAGCTCATGTTGTACGTGACGGTAGTGACAAAAACTCCACTGAGCTCTTGCCCGCTGAAGGGAAAACAGGAATACAGGGCAGAAAGGAATCAGAAATTCTTTGGAGTGTGTCCTTGTGCAGTGAAGGAGTAGGTGGCATGCATGGTCTTTGTTACATGAAAAGATTTTTAGAGGAAAGAAAACACTAGCATATCCTGAAACGAGATGACTGAAAGCACAGGAGGTACAAAAATGGATCCCCAGATGTGAGCAGCAAAGTTGTCCCAGTATATTATCCTCTAATGGGCTTTTATAATCAATTACAAGGCATAAGTCAGTTGGGTTTTATCCCTTTTAAACAGATTAACAGAAGGCAATGGCCAATAAGTTAAAAACTCCTGTAAGCTTAAGGTGTGAGTATTTTTCACATAAACAAAAAATATGGATGTGGGGGAACCTTTCTGTACAGTGCTTTCTGCATGTGAATTTTACTTTACAATGATCAATGCCTGTAGCGTTCAGGTATTCGTAAGCAGCCAGGTTCTTCGTAGTGTCCACTCACTGCTCCTGCTCTTTTGGTGAAGTCACTGGGAGTAAGTGTGCTGGGCACCGCAGAGTCCTTTGCTGCATGTTCAGGAAAATGTGTTCAGTAATGGTTAACATTGCGTTATAGTAAGTCAGTCTATTTAAGACATGGAATCAAGGAAGTGAAGAACCACCAGTTCATGCCTTTTGGCTTCTGATTTCTGAGCACACTGAAGATGAGATGCTTCAATGCTTCGTAAGACTTTTGTTACCAGTACCTAGAACAGGAATTTTCTTAAACATGTTAATGTGAGAGTTTTCTAGTGGATCAACAAATATTAGTCTGATTGTAAATATATTTTACCTTATTGTTGGCCAAGAACTCTTTTCCAGTGGTCTCTTCCTCCTGTGAATTATGTGTAACAATATCAGAGTCCCTCCTCCCCATTAATCAGAGACAGGTTTAAACATCTTGCCCTTCAGATTCCTGACGTTAAGTCTTTGTAGTTGAACTGAAGGAGTGATCGCAAGTCCCTCTGTAGGCACTCCCCAGGCACATTTGGTATTGTCATAATGAGTTCATGTGTCCTAGGTTCAGTATGGTTTTTGAATGTTGGGAATCGTGAGTTGAGCTTTTTGCCTTTAGCACACAACAGTAGCTACATTAGTTATAAGAAGGGTAGTCCATGCGGTATGAACTTTCTGTTCGTAGGTTACTGACTGTTAAAGGTTACTGACTTAAGGAGACAGGTTTGTAGCTTGTCCTGTTTGTTTAAAACTCTGCACTATAATGAAAATTTTCTAAAATGGATCTAGGCGCCTATTTTAGATGTACAGCTTTGTCCTGAGAATCTGAATTAAAGATGGCTTAATAAAGGTAGTGTTGCAGGAACTTAGTTTACAATTCTGTTGATCCGTAACTTGCTTGAAGTAGATGCGACATGCTTTGTTTTCAGATGGGTTCAGTGGTGCTGTCAGTAGTAAAACATAAATATTTTACACTGTCACTAAGGTAGTAGTCCTCTGAATACCGGCAGGCAGATTTCTGAGCAACCCTGAATAACTTTGAATACTTTCCTGCCCATAATGACTACATTCAAGAATCCTCAACCCCTTAAATTTTGCTCGGGCTCTAACAGGGAGCAGGTAAAAAAGGTTTGAGCATTAATCCTCATTGCATAATTCTATCAGCCCTCGCATAGCATCTCCCAGAGCGCATTACAGAGCCTAGCTAGGAGTTGAGAAGGTCTGAATAGCCACTGTGAGCTCCACAGTTGGTCGAGAAGACTGATACCCTAAGCTTTTGTATCAGTGCATGGATGCTACAAGTTTATTCCGCTGTTGCTGTTTAAGACCCCAGGAGCAGCAGCGGACACAGTAGGACTGGCAGGCTGGGACTGCCTTGGACAGACGCTGTTCGTAATTTAGCAGAGTGCTTTTCCTTGCATGTACTTCAGCAATGCACAGCTCAAGCAGCACTTCCACCCTCCAAACTTTTATTGCTAATGAGGGTCCTTTATCCAAATCTGTTTCTTGGCAAGGCATACTGCGAGAGAAATGAAGTCAATTTTGTTAAAAGTTACTGTGGGAGGGCAGTAACAGCATTGTTAAAACCCATGTCTGGACAATTCCCTTGATACCGTTCTTTGCATCCTAATTTCCCCATGAAACCTAATTAACAACATGCCAGTGTTTACATCTTTATTCAGTACTTGGAATACTTGGGATAGTGTTTGACATTTGGAATAGAGGCTTGACACATGAGATGAGCTGTACTTTTTTTAAATTATTATTTTATTTAGGTTACCAAGGGGGAAGGGGAGAAATAGATGAAGATGTAGGAAAGAAGTTAAATTTTAAAATTAATCATTTTCATATGTTATTAATTGTTGAATATTTTCAACTACATTATAAAGCCTAACCTATCTGAATTTGTTTGGGCCCCTTCTGTACACAGATGTTTCTTCTGGAGAGTATCTAATGTTTCAGCAAACACAGGACTCCCTTGCCAGTTTATATGCTGTGAGTGGGAGAGGAGTTATGTGCTCACTCTGCAAACACTTTCAAGTCTAAGATCTGATTTCCTTCAATTTAACACGTGTAACTAGTGTGTGTTTATTAATGGTTATAAAACTAGCCAAGCCCTTGAATAATTCAGCTGGATTTTTTTGGTGTTGGTACCAACCTCTGGCATTCAGTTTCTCAAAACCATTATGTATTACTAGCACAATCTCACTTTTATTTCTTAGAATTCTTATCAACTGCTGTTTTTCATTTCTTCACTTCATTTCCTTGTTTATCTTGTAAAAGGTCTTGCCTTACTTGAAAGCTATTTTCATTTGTATTTGTAGATGGTGATAGCTAAAAGTATACATTTTGTTATGTAATCTCATTTTAAAAGATGTTTTAAGTGTAAATTTTTAGTATAATAATTTTATAAAGGAGTAAATATATTTTAAAAGTGTGTAGTAAAAACTTAAAGACATTTTAAAAGGTTAGCATCACATGGTTTTCCTATTGTAATCTGAGTTTATAAAATGCTATTGAATATGATGGTAGCAGGAACAGATACAGTTGACCTTATTTGGGTCAAATATTTGAGGTATTTTACCTGTCTCTTCATTCAACTATCTTAAAAAAAAAAATAAATCTAGCAGTCTTTTGAGATTCACAATGAAATAAAGAATTATGAGAAAATAAGAGAATATCTGACTTCATACATATATACATTTATACATATACATTTGTGTATATATGGAACATGACTTTTTTCAGTAATCCATTTTCTTAAGGCTTTCTTTTGTGCATCTTGAAGATGTAAAAGAGAATTAACATAAAGGTATTCGTAGCAATTTCACTTCAGCACTTCACAATGCTTGAAAGGTGTGTAATATTCCTCCAAGAACAAATCTGCTTTCTGTATGCAGATGGCATTGTATGATACGGTGTAAATAATTTTTAAGGCGGTCCATAAAATGTATTAGACATCTCATTGCTACTACATGTTATCAGAAGCAGTTTTTTCACTGAGTATGTGGCAGGTTTGTAGCCTCTGATTTTACTCCTAGTTGGAGTGATTGATATCTATCTGCTGCACTTTCTTAAATCAACAGGACAGTTTAAGCATCAGCTATTAAAATATCTTTAACAGTAAATTTGGTTTGTCAAAACAGACCATTTTGTAGAAGGCGGTAATAATAAATGCAATTTCTGTTCCACATACAAACAGTGGGAATTGAGTAGCTGCTTCTTGGTGTGGTTTAAAGTTTTGCTTGAAGTATTGGTGATCTGACAATGCTCAAGAATGTTGTATTTATGACCAAAACAGATTAGCATACAAACATTAAAACTTAACTACTGTAAAATAACAGCAATTCTGGGAGTTTAAATATAATGATATTTTCTCTTTAAATATTTATAAGGTAACAAAGATGTTTTAAGCTTACTGCAAATTCTCAAATGTGGAATTTAAAACAGATGGGATGAATATTTAGCTTTTCCCTCCAGAGACATCACAGGCAATGAAAGCATTGAGTGAACAAGATAGTTAAAGGGAAATAACATTAAAAAGAAGTATTAAATGAATGTGTATATAATATGCTTTATTTAGCTATGCCAACCACCATTTTTTCATCTTCAAAAACTTTTAATATATGGCCATTTTCTGGATGACTTTACTGTCTTTTGCCTGCAATGATAAGTTCAACCAGAAACAATCTGCCTCACTATGTAAAACAAGAACTGTTGAGATGCATGTGAAACTTACTGCCATAACTTCATGGTACAAGTACTCTTACCAAAGTGCCTTTTTTTTTTTTTTCCTTCCCTGTGTGTCTTGTCATTCACTGAGCAGTGTCTATCAGAGCCCAGGCTTGCAGTCGTTAAGTGTTGTCTGTTACATTTGCAGTTCATGATGAGATGAACAACTCATTAAGAAAAATAATCATAAGATGCTTGAAGTCATTTGTAAGACCTGTTACTTCCTGTATAGTTCTGTTAAACATTTGTTCTGTTGGGAACTTGTCCTGTACTTCTATAAGACCTTGCCATTAGGTAACATAATGATGTTCAGATGTTTCTGGAGCAGTGTTAAGTGAATAGGGTCAGATGGTGGGAGCTTCTGATTTCTGAAGATCTTTTTTTTCTGTTGGTTTCCATACTCTGCTTCAGTGAGCTCCCTAGCTGAGCCCTGTCTGTCACACGCCAGTTAGCTGCCATGTTCCAAGTCAACGGGTGAATCTGGTGTCTTAATACCCATTAATACGTGGGTATGTTGATCTGCTGGAGGACAGGAAGGCT
>NW_009632323.1:0-253 GCF_000690535.1 Cariama cristata
CGGATCATGCCCTATAAAAAGGAAAGTAGGAAACCAATGTATTTGAGAAGCCCTGGGGACTGCATTCCTGACGAGCCTCTGCTCCTCTTCTGGAGGCGTTTTTGAACCGAAACGTTCGGCAACTTTTCCAAGGTTTTTTTCTGCGGGAGCCACATGTCGTTGGCTCTGCCGGTGCCGGGTGCCACAGGGCACGCAGCGCGGCTGGCCCCCTGGGCTTCTTGCTGGGGGGCGAGCCTGGCACCGGCCCCCCCCC
>NW_009632323.1:414-2210 GCF_000690535.1 Cariama cristata
TGCTTGGGTGGTGGACCGCAGAGGTATCCGTGTGCGTCTCTCGACGGCCGGTCGCTGGAGCCCAAATGCCTTGGGCACTTGTCTGCTGCTGGGGCTTGCGTTAGGTCTGATCCGCTGTAGCTGAAGCAAAAAACGTGGGCTGTTCTGAGCAGACGCACTTGGACATGAGTATTCTTTATTTAAAAAAAACGTGCAGATGTCAGCAGCGGAGCTCAGTCCAGCTCTTTTATCTATCCGATGTGCTGGGGCAAGGGTGAAAATGCACCTCAGCAGAAAAGGGGGCAAGGACCTTTGGTGGCGGACCTCCCTGCCCGGCGTTGGAGGCGGTGATGTCTTCAGCTGCTTCAAAGAGGGGCCTTGCAAGGAGGGTTCCCAGCAGAGCTGGGACCTGTCCTGACCAGCATCCCTGTCCTGCCCTGCTCCGGGTGCCCCGTGGGGAGTGCTCCCTTTAGGAGTAACGGAGAAGTGGGATTTCTTCCGGACTGCTGCAGGGCAGAGCACTTATTTCCGAGCTCTTTGCACCATCACCGCTATAGGTGGCTTCTCTTCTCCCACACTTAACTGTGCAAGAGTCAGGGTGAGCTGCTGAGTTGCGTGCGTCTTAATTGCAGCTGTTTCAGAACTGTGTTGAAATCCATGTTTTAGTCTGGGAGAAGATTGCGCGTTTCCTTCCTCCTTGTGTCAGGCCACAATTGATGTGTTTGCAGGCTGCACAACGACTGATTCATACAGAGGAAGGTTACGTGCTGGGTCAGCAAAGCTCGTTCCCCCCAAAAACCCACAGCCTTGCAGTGCTTGACTGGTCGTGGGGTAAATCGGATGCTCCATGGCTTGGGTTAAGGGAGGGACGACCTCCAGCAGGAGCTCCTGTGTCAACCATTGGGTTGATGACCCACTGTGTCAAGAAGCTCTTTGAGCGGGACAAGATGCTCCCAGCCCCATCGAGCACAGAATGAAATTGGAATCGGGGAGGGGGCAGATCGTTGCTGGGAGTGCCTGGGAAGACTTGCAAGAGTTGACAGGACCAAAAACTTCTCGGGTGGAGGCTAGATGCTTCCGCTGCCTCTTGGGGCAATTGCCCTCCCGGAGCGTGCCCTGGTAGTGCCGCCACAGGTTTCAGCCCGGTGTTGGAGGAATCGGGGCTGGAGGGGACACGTGGGAGCCTTCTCCTCCAGCCAGCTGCCCCCAGCAGTGGCTCCTCGGGGTCTGTTGGCCCCAGAGGCTGCTTCAGCTTCTTCCGTTGGTGGCCATGAGAAAGAAAAAGGAAAATCCAAGCACAGTGTGACACAGGTTATTTTGTGGCAGGGACTTCAGCAACGGCTTGGTCAGAATCACTCAGTTCATGTTGAGCGCGAAATCAGGAAACATCCCTGCGGAGTGGGCTTCGGGGTTTGCTGAGGTTGCCAGCCTACCCTTGTTGAGCAACGTGCCACTTGCGGGGCGATGGACTTCTTGGTGCTCCCTCTCCCCTTTGCCCTCCCTTCGTCTGCTGTCTCCCCCCACGGAAGGCAACGGTCAGAGCAGGGTCAGCTGGTGTGGACCGTAGCTCGCCGGCCTGATGAGGCTGGTTAACTTCTTCCAGGAAGAGCCTTTAAAATTGCCATTCCCTCTTCTCTGCCCCCACAAGCTCGTTTTCAAGCACTAGGAAATAAATAAATCTTGGGAAATGAGTTCTGCGTGTTGCAATTGCTTGCAACGCCCAGCCGTGGTTGAGCAAGGAGGGAGACTTGACTCTCGGGTGGGAATCGGTGGGGAGGATGCTCTCGCCAGCCAGCCCCCCTCCGCTGCCGGGAGCT
>NW_009632325.1:0-2305 GCF_000690535.1 Cariama cristata
TGCGCCCGCAAAAAGAGCCCCGGGGTTTTGCTGGGTGCCTTCGCGACAGGAGATTAAAGGCACACCTTTTCCCGGCTGAAAGACGATTAATACTTTCTCAGCTAAATGGGAAGGCCCGGCACGGACAAAAGCCTAACAAGCGGACGAAGTCATTTCTCTCCGTTGTATTTTTTTCTTACGGAATATCCCTGCGATATTTGTAAACACACATCTGTTTAGCCAGCCAATTAATGTTAAACCAATGTTTGGACTTAGTACACATCTGCTATAAACATGAGTAATGCGTAGCATTCGCAGTAAAAATACTGATTAGTATGAATTAATCCATCTGATATGTGTGTTAAAAGGCATTTAAATATGTTGTTTTAAGAAGTTCTCATAACCCTGGATGCCATATTTAAAAACAAACATCAGTACGCAATGTTTTGCAGCCTCTTAAACAAATAATCTCGCTTTGATTTAAATAACATTTATTTTACATGACCAAACACAATAAATAACGTAATATACAAAGCTTTATAATTATTGCACATTTGTAAAATATTTTACAGTGAGTTCGTACAGCCAGCAATATTTAAAGCACAAAGACTTTATTTACAGTTTCATATAATAACCAGGTCCAACGGACCTAACATAAAACGGATTTATGTTAATTTTACCAACCAGCGTCCTCATCGATCATTTAATAGACATATATCTATATTTTGGAAAAATGTAAACATTATTGCCAAAATCGTCGTATATACATCCCATACTTGTGTGATCATAGCAAACGATTCCAACGATCGAAAAGGTTAAGCTGGTAAAAGAGTGCTACGTTTTGGTCTATTTTCTTTAGCCTTAAATTATATATTAATAAAAAAATTTCAATGTAAACTCAGTGAACAACAGCTGGTATAATCGATATTTTTACATAAGTAGTCTTCCTATTCGTTCTTTACAAAATGAGAAATTTGTGGGTTAGGTGTCTTCTACCATGCTTTAAAGTTCTCTACCCAGAAAATGTACACGTCTTGTCACGAATCCGCTCCAGAAGCCTGGGGATATTTCTCCTTTGCCCTACCCTACCCCCGCCCAAGAAATCTGTCCTGTTGGACAAAAAAAAAAAAACCCTACGATTTATGTTCACTGAACAAAACAGCATAGCCTTTAAAATCGTTTCCTGAAAGTTCGTCATTAGAATATGAAAAAAATCCAGTGTCTTAAAAATAGAAGTATTTCAGGACACTTATTCGAAATATATAATAGAGAATTTTTTTCTTTTCTTTTTTTTGTGTATGAGAGTATACGTGTGTGTGTGTCTGTGTATTCACATTCATACAGGGCCTAAACAAGCAATAGCAAGTTAGATGAGGGCTTCAACTCTTCAGAAAAATCTCATTATGTGAAGAGTGAAGTGGCTCTGTAGGGAGCATTATGGAAATATCTGGGTTTGATTTAATGAGGCTCTTCACATTGGTGGAATATCAACTTAACAGAGAAAAGTCTACCCGGGGTGTCCGAGTTACCAAAATGAAAATTGGCAATTGAGATGATAAGAAAGTGGCTTTCTTGTGCGAAATCACTTCAGGTAACAGAGATAACATTAAATAACATACATTCTATGCACCAAGAACAATGTTTTATGTACCAAGTCTCTTATCTGTCTCTTCTAATGACTTCCCTTAGCGGGTTGTTAGTACTTGACAGCAGGTCTCTGTGCGGGGAACTTTTTTCCAATTCCACATTCAAAGGAGGTCCATCAGAGAACATGATTGGCAATTTTCGTCATAATCTGCACATTATTAGCATCAAAATTGACATGGCAGTAACACTGGTGGTTTTTGATGTGCCTTTCTTCAAGTTCAAGGAAGTCCCTCCAGTAGCAGTGGTTTGGTATAGCAGGTCTCAGTTACCCAGTGGTGGCTTTTCAGAGGCAAACGCGCGATAGAGATGCGTGAGAAATAAATCCAAGAGCCGTTTTACCGAGAGGAGAGAAAGACGCTAAGAAAAAGAATTAAATTTAGACAAGTGTCTGGAAGGTAAACGCTTCAGGACAACAGCCTACACCTAGAGAGATTCAAGTATTTCCCAGATAGCGTGGATTATGGTAGTTAGAAAGCGTGAGCTTAAAAAATGCCTCTCCCCATCCTGTCAATCTCACCCTTCCTTTCCCGTTACTGGCCCAGCGGCGGCAGCCCCATTAGCTACCGCTGGTCTTACAGAAGCAGGCGAGACATTTCCCATTTAGTCGAACTCAAACCGAAATAATAACAATAATAATAATTAAAAAAAATTAAAAAAGACAGAAACACATTCCCTTCCG
>NW_009632326.1:0-24853 GCF_000690535.1 Cariama cristata
CAAGGGGCAATGGCTTTAAACAGGAAGAGAGTGGATTCAGGCTAGATACAAGGAAGACATTTTTCACAATGATAGTGGTGAAACACTGGCACAGGTTGCCCAGAGCAGCTGTGGCTGCCCCCCCCCTAGGAGTGTTCAACGCCACCAGTGGCTACCCCATCCCTAGGAGTGTTCAAGGCCAGGTTGGGCAGGGCTCTGAGCAACCTGGTCTGGTGGAAGGTGTCCCTGCCCATAGCAGGGGGCTTGAACTAGATGACCTTCAAAGGTCCCTTCCAACTCAAACCATTCTAGGATTGGATTCCCCTTTGGCACAGAGGGCAAAGAAATTTTTAACGTTTCCTGAAAATCTGTCAATTCTTGCATTTTCTATGTTTTCCTACTGACTTGCAGATGACCATTCTTCCATGTTTTTAACACTCATGCCTTCATGATGTTATTCTTGATGATGTGTAATTCAGAAATGCATGTGAATCAAACACATTTCCCTAAGATTCACTACATTACTAATCAGAAATTTTGATGGTAAGCTTAACATTTTGTTTAAAAGTATATTTCAGTGGCTTGATTTCAAAAAGACTGGCTTTGTTTATGAATTTCAGGTGTCCGCTAAGAAGACAGAACTATGATTATGGCATACACCTCCTCACAGTTTTGTACCATGAATCTTGGGTAAGCAATTGTGAATAACTCTCTAACGCAGTCTGTCTT
This sequence comes from Cariama cristata, assembly GCF_000690535.1. Lineage (NCBI taxonomy): Eukaryota > Metazoa > Chordata > Aves > Cariamiformes > Cariamidae > Cariama > Cariama cristata. Next base: position 709 of record NW_009632326.1, read on the forward strand.
ATATGAAGTTCCAGGACTGTACGCAGCTTAAAGTAAATTATCTTAGGTTCTTTTCCTCTCCCACCTCACTTGTCTTCAAATTCAACCAAGATAAGTTGCTTATGTTTGAATCTTAGTGCCCCGGTCGACTTAGAGTATGTTTCTTTAACTTCACAAATGCTATTCTCTTGTTTGTATACATAGTCTGCCTCTTTTCAGAAGTTTTTGACCTTAATAATAGATTCTTTCACAATACTTCATTTCTTACAACAAGCCTAAAACAGACCCTGAGCCTAGCAGAAAACACCCTAATTCTCAGGATTCCTAACCATACCTTGAGTTTGGCAGCGTGCTGGGCTGCCTATGCACAATATTCAAATAGGAATTGAGTGCATCCAGAGAAATGGTGTGCTCTGTGATTATCACCTGTTATCTATGCATTTTTAACAGTCACCGTGTTGAAAGACAAAACCAAATCTATTCCAAGAAAGGAGAGAGGTGTGTTACTGGCTTTAAAGCTATGAAAACTAACATACAGCACAGTATCTACATTTTGCCTGGTTCCAAACTCTTATCTGTTACTTAGAATCTGTCTTTCTGTGGGCTCTTCCTGGGCTGTGATAAACCATGGCTGTAACTTGGAAGTATTCTGCTTCTTAAATGTGCTCTCACAAATCTTGCCTTAAACTGGAAGGAGTGAGGACTTAGGCTGCTTTTCTGAGCTCCCTTTTGTTCAGAAAAAGGACATCCTCCTCACCTTCTGTTAATTTTAGCATTGCGTTGCATCAGAGTTAGTGTCCTGAAAAATATATAAAATTATTGTAACTCTTTCGATAAATATTTCTGCCAAAGCAAGTGTAATATGAACTTTTCTATAATCATTCAGGATATGGCATATTTGGAATTTTTCCCAGTAGTTCATTCTGTTAAATGGTTATACATGTGAAATATCCAATGCAAAAGCATTAAAGATACTATTCCAATTTATTGATAATCTACTACAATTCTGAAGTAGTCCTCTAAGAAGATATCTTTAGACTGCCGATCTCTCTTTTACAGTGAATTCTTCAGACTTATCTCCTGTATTTTTTGTGGTTAATTGTGTTGGTTTTTTACAGCCATTTTTTTACAGAAAACAAGTTAGCAGTCTGAAGTGAAATTATTGTTGAAAACCCATAGTTGTGTTTTGGGTAACTTAACTTTGTTTAAATGTAATATGTTATTAGTCACGTTGTTTGAGACAGACAATGAAAGCCTTCATCATCAGTGTATTTCCATAGATGTACTCTTTTAAAGAAGTTGTAGCTAATTAGCCACCAGAATTCACACTTACTGTTTTCAGTTGTTCTGTAGTATTTAAATTAACTCTCCATATTTAGCATTTTTATGAACTTGTGTTCTTGATTTTGATCATTGCAGTGATGACATAAAAAGCATAATAAGGAGGATGAGCTATATTTCCCCTTCCCTGGAAGTTGCCTTGAAGGATACATTTTGTAATTGTAGAGTACATCAAATTAAATTCAGGTTATACTAACATCTTAAAAGATACATTGACTTTGGATTTCAAGTGCTTTGTACACATGGGTATTTTTTGCCCCAACAGCATTACATTGCCTTACAAATCTTAAATTCATGACAGATCAGTTTCCAGTATTAAGCAATGACAAGAGAGCTAGACACTGCTCACTTTATTAATTCTAGACGAACACCACATCTGTCCTTTGCTCTAGCATTACTTAGTGATGGAAGACAGGGCTATACGATATTGCTACGTGAGTGTTCAGTGTGTATTGAATATGCACAAGTCTCTTGCCCTTTTATTACCTTTCAACTTCCATGTTAATATTTGATGAGTTCATCAATCAGTTGTAATTGTCTTTGATTTCCATGAATAATTAATAGTCTCCTGAGACATGTTTTTTTATTTTGTGTCGCATGTTTTGTGGTTGGGTTTTTTTTTTCACCCATGATCAGTGGTAATACCTTTTAATAACTTGCTGAAAGATAATTCAGATACGTTTTGTAAACCATAAGCAAACAATGTATGATTTATTTTAATTTGTATGAACTTTCAATACTGGACGGGGATGGACAGGGACTGGCATTCCACGTAGACAGTAACATCGATCCTGTTTACAGAACTAACTGCAAAATTTGATGGCTTTCCCAGCAGAGTAGTGCCACGCTGTGTTTTAATGCATGTGAGTGATGGAATTCGATAAAAAGGTGAGGGCAGCGTTCCATTCTTGCTAAGCGAAGGGAAAGCTGGCTGCATGTAAACTTTGCCCTCGGTCCTGAAAACTTTGCCTACCATCTCTCTACACATGGCATAACTCTGTAATTTATGTTAATAACTGGATTTCTGAATTTTCTGAACCAGCAAGCATGTGAATATATAAAAGAAAAAACTGCATGCAGATATACATCAGGAAACGTAATTTCAAGTGTAATGGTATTTTAATTGCCAGTGATGCACAATTCTTTTATTACAGTTATGAACTAGAGCATCCTAGTAGTTTAGGAATCTGAAACCTTTTTAAAAGAATGACAGTTCTTTGGGGTTTTGTTGGGTATGTAGTGAGCTATGTGCTATGCAGCTCCATTGTGTAGAGATGCATTTCCAGCAGAAAGTTATTCGTAAAGTAGTGAGTACGAAGAGTTTAACTCTGGCCCCTTGTATGCATGCTTAGAAGACAAAACTTGTCACTGTCTCGTAGCCTCTCTTACAGATTTTCTTGTATGCTTTTCCAGTCTCAGCCTCAATAAAAACCCAGGACATCCTCAGCTCACTAATTCGATTGCTATTGCAATTAGAGGACTCAGGTAGAATTGATTTGCAAGAATCCTTGTTGTAGTGGAGTTACAATTGAAGTATGCAACAAGACAAAATAGAAAGGAGGGGAATTATCAGCAATTGGTGTGGGTATTGCTCTGCCTCAAGGCTCTGAATATATTGTTAAGAATGGATTTCTTTCTTGGATTGCGATGTGGGGAAGTTTCTTTGTATATAAATAAATGAATAAAAGGTTATCCAAATCGATTTTTTCTGAAAGGTGCTACAGCCAAAGCGAGGGAAGCATGTTGATGGGTTAATGCACTGACTAGCATTTTTGTCTCTTCTAACCTGCTAGCAATGAATGGATGATGCAAGAAGACAGGATAGCGAAATCGTGAAAGGTTTGAAGATATGTCGGGGGATTGAACCTGCTGTAGAAAAACTTTCAGAGAAGTTTAGGTGTTTTTTATGATCATGTGTGTAAGAGCTCCCTTTTTTTGAATGCATGGGGAAACAAGAAAAAGGGAAGGAATTGAAAGGAAGGAGCAACTTTACTTGTCTGGTTGGTTTGTTTTGTGTGTGGAAGGAGTAAATGAATGTCTGCTTTATCTTGGTTTTCTAAGTGTTAGAAGAAGCATCAGAGTTTCCATACTGCAGGAGGGAGGGACAGAGGAAAAGAATTGTCAGACTGTTGGTAGATGGTCAGAAGAAATTGTTAAGATGAAGAAGCTGACAAAGGTGGCAGGAGTGCAGAAAAGGTACATTCATGACTTGGGAACGGAGAGAGTAGCTGAAGCTATCTGATTACTTGTAGGAGAGGTGGGATACTACTGGGTAGCCTTTTGGGCTGCATAACCCCTACGAATTCGTAGTTTCAAATGCAATACTACTTATAACTGTACTGTCTTGCCTGTCTTCTTGTGTTCATACAGAAATGCCATGAATGGACTTGTCCATGCAAAATTCTGCAAAAGCTGAGGGTGCTCAGGACCTTTCAGGATTGTTAGAATTTACCAAATCACAGCATAGTCTTACCAGTTGGTGTTTGATCTGTATTTAAACAAATAACCCGCCTTCATTTTGAAGAAAGAAATGTGATCATTTTCTTTCGTCCCCTAGAACACATTCCTGCAGTGGATAATGCTACACTTGCTTCTGGCAAAGGGAATCTATAGTGCATGTTATTTTCTGGCCAAAAAAAAAAAAAAAATCTTGTTTTTTTTTAATAGAGGAAGTGGAGGAAGCAAGGAGAAAAAACATGAATTCATCTTCTGGTTCTTGATCCATCCTCTTTTATCACATGTTCACATGAGATATACTGTAAAGCAGAAAAACTGTGGGAAGCTGTTCGGAATATTGGCAGCATATTGCTGGATTGATAGTGGTTGCCTGGTGAGACAGCGTGCTGTTTCTTGGTGTGGGTCAGTGGGAGCAGCATTAATTAGGGGTCTATGTATTGTGATCTTGGTTCAACCTATTTGAATTAGAGGTTGGCTAATGAGGCTGCCTAAATCTGATGTAGAGCTCAATTTATTATAGTCTTTGTTACTTACAGAGATGTGTAAGAAGCAAGAAGTGTACCTTAAGATCCCAGACTGATGCATTTTCACCTTAGTTTTGATAAATGCTGATAGATATCAGGCCCATGAGTTCAGTTATCTTGAAAACATTGAGATTTTAAAACTTTAGAGTGTTAATTTATTTTCTTATTTGAAAATACCTGCATATCTTTTACTCCCTGTTAATAGTTTTCAGGTTATTAATCAAATATTTGTGTGTTATTAGCTTTTAGAATGTATTCAGTAAATATGACTTGCACTATCAGGTAAGAATTGAACTTTCTTCTTTGAACTTTTTCTATGATTCCTTTCAAATTATCCCCCAGGATTGTGCCTGGATTGAATTAATCAATGCAAGGGTGCAGTATATTACAGAGATTGTTAAACAGCAGCTCAATCAGTTGTATTTCTGCTACCTTTAAACGATGGTAGCTCTTGAATGCTGTATCATCTCTCTCAACCTGAACGTATTTTCATGGTATTAAGTGGTTTTTAAAGAGTAGGAGTTTGCTGCCCTCAGGTGGTTAAAAAAGATGATAAATGGATTTCTTCATACTTGGATTAATAGTTTATCACTAAAAAGTACAGTTCTGTTATGAGTTGAAAGCAGGAAGGAGAAACAAGTGAAGCAAGAAGTTAATTTTCCGGTAAGGAAAAACATTCATAGGCACTGTAAAGGGGAGGCATCTGAGCACTTTCTGTGCACATTTTGAACTCTCTCTTGCTTTTTCTAGTTACGGGAGTCTTGTTAAAAAGGATTCAAGACTGAAAAAGAACAGTAAGGAAGAGGGAATATAGAAGTAGGGATAAGTGGAAAGTGGCTACTGAGTATCTACAGTAATAGCCAAAGGGTCTTTTGGGTGCGTCTCTTTGCATTGTGCTTGCATTGTAGATGTTAATAGTACTTGAAATGGAAGGATAGGCACATTAAAGCTGAAAGGTGAGGGAAGGAAAAAACCTGAAGAATGGACAGAGTGACACTAGAGGCTTCACTGAAATTTATCTGTGGACCCCACAGCTGTGTAGTTTGAGTTTGAGGAAAGTGTCCCACAGTGCTTTTGCATTCCTTTTTCAGTAGAGCATTCAACTGCAAGGCACTGGTGGGGTGGGGAGTCTGTGTGTGCATGCAGCTGAATGAATATTTTTACATAACCATTGGTGATAATCCTAAAATGCATTGTATAGCTTTTCTCTAGACTTCAGTCAGCACTTAAATTGTATTGTCTTTTTTTTGTCTAAAGTAAGTTTAAACCCTTACAAGTAGGCATAATGTTTATCACTTCAGGTTGTGCCAGTAGAACTCAGTAACAGTAGAATTTTGCAGTTTTCACAGTAGGAGTTTACCGTGTAATTTGGCCTAAAATACGTGAAAGGATGTGAGTCCACTTTTGAAGCCTAAGCAGGTCTCTGGCTACTTAAGTTTCAAAAGTATACTTTAACTTCATGTTCTGAACACTCAGGATGTTATGACACATGGGTTGTAGGGTTAAAATGGGAGATGGAGGGAGATAGTCAAGTCTTGCTGAAATTCTCTCCATGGGCAGAAGAAAATTCAAGATTCACTGAACCAAAAAGGATGGCCATAGCCTGGTGATTAGAGCCATGGACCTGGGAGAGACAGATTTGGAGCTCTGGGCACCATTGAGTATGACTGAAGACTGTTTAGTGTAAATCTCCTGACTTTGAGATCTTAGAATAATGAAGTGTGATGTAATTGTGCCCTTCCTACGATAGTGTTCTTTCTCAATATGTCATTATGTATAGTTTAAGTAATTCAAACTGAGGCTGAAGTAAGGGTGATCTCTAAATGTCGTAATATGTACTTTGTTTTGAAATACGTATTACATTTCATTGTGCACTCACCAGTGCACAAAATCTAACAACTTGAAAGAGTCTTGTTACTGTGAGTCAGAAAAGATAAAGCTAAGTGGCGTAGTAGATGTTAAATTTAATAAAGTTTCTCTGAAGTTCTGAATTCAAGCATTTAAAATCAAAGGAAAGAGTTTTGCTGACAGGAAATGTATATTGTAGGTTAAACTTTTTTTGTACCTCTTGCTTGGAACCACGAGGGATGAACATTCAAGCAAAAGGTTGAATTCAAAATTGTCTTTGTGCTATTTCAGACCGTAGTAGGCTTTTTGCAGTACCTTATGTTTAAGCCCTATGTTTCTAGTTCCTGGAGAAACAAGGCTCCTTTTTGATGCATAAATATCACTTTTACAGCTGTTTAATTTTCGGTCTAAATGTTGAAGTGAAATGAAGTCTTATGGGGCATAGATATTAACAAAATGAACAGAAGATCATCAAAGACTTGGACCCTTAATATCACTGATCTTTTGTGATGAGACCCGAATCTTATCTGATCAGCATTCAGAAAACAGAGTTAGATAGACACCTTACAAATGACCCTTTCAGAAGCCTGGATTTTCCAGAAAATACCTGCAGCTACTTCAGCCCAGAGAAATTAGGTGGCGTCCTCATTTTTGAAGGAGACAACCTAGATGATGGTGACTACTGAGGACTCTTAAGTTAGTAACAGAACCAGAGATTAAGCCTGGGAGTGCCATTATATGTGAGAGCATCTCTTACATCCAGTATTATTTTTTGAGACTGTTCTTTTCTGTTCTGTTCTTTTTGTCTCTGCTTGTTCTCCTTTTCTATTTTACATTCGTACCTTACTGGAATGTTTAGTCCTCACAGTCTTTCTCCTGATTTTCATTGATGCTCTAGAGGTCTTTCCTGCCTTGTGCCGTTGCTGTGTCCTAGAAAATAATGTTCTGCTCATTCAGAAGAATGTGTTTTAACCTATTCTGTATCACCAAGTGATTAAACTTTTTTGTATCCGATCTCATCAGATGCAAATATGGTTTGCCTCTTTACGAATTCATGTTGATATTTCTTTTTAAGTTGTTAACTTAATAGTACGGTGCAGAGGTGTAATATAGGCAAAGAAGTAAGTACGTTATTGTTTTGGCAACTCCTCTTTGGATTGAAGGTACTCAGTAATTCAGAAAATGTTAGCATAGCTGTCATGTATTACCTGAAACATCTGTGATTATTGTACCACACAGAGTGTCTTTTCTTTCAATGCAGTACTAAGAAATAGGTGTCTTTATTCCAGGCTATACAGAGTTTGAAATTTGACTTGCAACTTAACTTTCCTTCCCCTTAAGAAAAAATCCCAGTAAAGTATTTGATCTTTGCTAAACAGCATTAAATTTTTAACTATTCAAACCATTGACAAGAAAATTGACTAACATGAGTCATGTTTTTAATTGCCTTGAAGATTTCTGTGTGCCACTTACAAATTTTAGTTAAAATGTGTTCCCCAAAAGAAAAGCCAGACAACTGACAATTCTGATTTTCCTCCATATCGCTGTGACTGCAAAATGAAAAAAGTTAAATTGGCAGAAAAAACCAAGAAAAAAGATGGTGAAATGCCTGCTTAAGTGATCAAAAATGCTTACCTTTCTTCTATACTTAAAGGTACAATATAAATTGAAGCTTTTTTTTAATGACTGTTTTTTAAAAAGCAATTTCACTGGCCAGAGCATTATTTTAGTAGTTATACTGTGTCAGCACTTCAGATTAAGCACTATAAAGGCTTGCAAACCTCCCACAATGCTGGCTTAAACTGCAGCGTAAAAGATTTGCTTAGAAACAAATCCTTATTCTGTTTATGGCATTAAAAAATTAATTCTCTATATTTGTATTAGGAAGTAGAAAAAAAAATCGCTCTGCCTCTTTAGTAATAGGTTTAGATGCTTTGACTTTATATGAAAAGTTGTTTTCTGGGTTTTTGGGGTTTTTTTGGAGGGGGCGGAGGGAGGAGTTATTCTTATTGGAAGCTTTGGTAAGAAAAACAGTTGAAACTATCAGCCAAGTGCATCTTCAGCCAGACTGGTTAATACCTACTGAGATTCTTTCTTAGGTGTGATAGAATGAAGCAATCATTTTTAGTGAAGTCACTGAAGAAGTACACATTCTTGATTTTTAACCTCATTCACTACCTGGGGATTCAAGAACAGCATTACACAATGCCGCTTGTATTCCAGTTCCCACAGTTTTATTCTCGTTTGTAAGACTCTTACTGCACTGTTTACTAACACTAAATTTGTAGGGGACAAAAACAATGAACTAACAAAACCTCGAGTGATGAAGACCTCATTTTTGAAGTTTCTTTCGTTGTCTCATTAGTTTTCTTCGTAACATTTTAAACTGAGACTACAACGCTTGTAATGTTTCCACTATTCAGAGTTCATGGGTGCTTGTCTACCTAGGGTACTTTTTCAAATGAAATTATAATTCCAGGTTCCCTTTTTCTCTTGCAGTAAATCTGGTTGGAAAGGTATTTAAGTTTCACTGGATACAGTTGGTTTGCCAAACTCTGGTTTCTCTTGAGTTTCCTGTTTGTGATGTATGTCTGGACCTGTGTACAGGAGGATAGCTTTTCATTCGGAGGCACGGCCACCAACGTCGCAGCAATGGATACTGGCTTCTTGTAGCAGGGCTGAGGAATGCATTTTGAAATCTCCCCCTACTGTCAACCCCCTTCCTGCCTTCTTCCTCCCCAGAAGTCAGATTTTATTTTAAAATCCATTTTGACACACCGTTCTGCTGGGAAGGATTCCAAGAAAGAAATACTTAAGTTTCTTTGGCCTCCTTTAAAATCTTCTTGCTCTGTAGCACTCAAAAGAGATAGGGAAATCGTAATGTGGTTATCAGGGTGCATCTCCAAAATCCTGTAACTTAATGTGTGCAGAGAAGGAATTTCCTGACGAGATAAATGTAGTCACTGTAATTAGGGTTTGGGTTTTTTTTTTGTCTCTGCTATAACTTAAAGGTGTTTAAAAGCCTCACAGTGATCTTTTGTTTGAACTTCAGGGGCAATACCCATATTCCCTTACTCTTGAGAAACCCTATCCCTGTGAGAGAAGCTTTTGCTTTAAAATTCTTTCAGAGTTCAGGAAAAAAATGTCTTGGATAGCCATTATGCAGATAAACAAGGGGTATGTAAAACAGGATGGTGTCGTTAATTTAAAACTATGTAAATCTCCACATTGAATTGCAGTATTTTTCAAACATACAAGGAATATTTTACTATACCTACTTGTTCTGCTACTGTTTTAGCAATACAGGCTACAGTATGTCCTTTTGGTTTTTCCCCCCCTCTAGAAATTGATTCAGGTTCTTTTACTTCTGTGTTGTATTGTGGCCAGGTTTTAATGTCAGTCATATGAGCCTTTTAGTAGTGTGCATCACTGTTTCTGAGTAAACATTTAGACTTGGAGATTTAAAAGACAAGAGATTCCATTTACCAGGTGCAGGATGCAGCATTTGTGAAAGTATTTTTAAATTCAGATAAACAGACTCAAGCACACAGGGTTGGGGGGGGGGGGGGGGGACGCCGACACAAAAAGAGTCTTAATTAAAGGTTATTAAATGCTGTGATTTGACTGCAGCAACCTTGTTGACTAGTGGGCAGAATACCTTAAAATAAACAAATGAAAAATGAAGAATATCCCCTGCTACCCCCCTAAAAAAAAAAACAAAACCAAAAAAAAAACCCACAAAAAAACCCCACCAAACCAACCAAAAAAAACACCAAAAAAAACCCCAAAACCCAGCCCTTCTGTGATTGCCAGGTTTATTTGGATTCTACATAGCATAGCTAAACATTTACTGAAGAGCCCTTTCTGGCAAGGGATTTTAAAAAAAAAATAAATCCATATGATGTAAATGCTGTAGTATAGTATTTCTTTGAACTTACTCCCAGAGAAATATGTTTTATTTAGAGATGATTTCTGCAACAATTGTAAGGAAAACATGATCTCCAAAAATCAACCAAAAATACTTCAAATTGTGATTCTTATATAGTTGAAGTAATGTAAGTATACTATTTATTGTTTGCATCAGTAAAGTACTAAGTATTTATAAATATACAAATAAATGTACAATCTACATTATCTAAAAATACAAATATATCTACGAAGCATATGTATTTACCAAAGTACAATAAAAATTATATGTACAAAAATAGCAGATTATAACATTTGAAATATCCCTTAAACACTCTGTGAAGGTAGAGGAAGGCCTGCTGAATCGGAGAAATGTTCAAAGACAAAATTGGTAAAGAACAACTGCACAAGCCAGGTATTTACAGGCACTGGGATGGTGTCTTCTGTCTGTGTTCAACTTCTGATCCTGTCTAATCTTGCAACGCTAATTAGGGAAAAATTAGCACCTTGGAGATAGAGGCTCTTTTGAGGAGCAATTTGTTTGCAGGAGGAGGAAATGGATTAATTGGTGGTGCTTTTCCTTGAGTCACAATTAAAGCATTTCCCAAATGGTGAAGGATTACTGTCTCCCATCGTAGGTTACTTGGTATGAGCTGTCTCACTTCGCATCTTATAGCCAATGTAAACATACCAAAATCATATGCTAGGGACATAATAGTAGGTGGCTCCTTCCAAAGCATGAGCATTTAGGGTTATTTAAAATTAGTCGTTTTAAAAGGGTTTTTTGCTATTCATTATGCATAGTCCATAAGCTTTTCTTCCCATTCTGACTCCCCTGGTTATATCTGCTAGATACATAAAGAACTTGATAAATGGGAGGAGAGAAACTCATTCTGCACAGAAAGTGTACAGCATACAGGCACCTTTTGAACTCTGTTTGAGGCTTGAGTTACAAACCTTGTACTTTAAAGGAGGGAAAATACCTTCCACAACAATTTTTAAAGTGAATTGGTACGAGAGAGAAGCTTCTTCAAATTATTGTAGCTTTGTTTCAATCCCGAGTAGTTTTTAAGATGATGTATATTTTCTTCCAGAAAACTGAGATGTGGGAGAGTGAGAAGACTGAGGAAGACATGGAAGAGTACGTCTGGGAAAATAGCTCCTCTCAGAAAAATGCCTTGGATACGCTACTTCGAATAAAAGCCTCAGAGAATGTCAGTAATGTAACTAAGGAAGAGCTTCTTGCATCTGAAGTGGTTAAGAATTACAGAAACTCTGTAATTGCACTTAAAAATGAAGGTGAAACGGAAAATAACATGTCTCAGTATAAGGAATCGGTGAAGAAACTATTGAATATACAAGCATTACCGTGAAAGCACACTCTGCAGGTACACCTGATTATTACAGAAATATTAAACTCCTATGTTAATATTTCTATATGATATGGATATATAATTGTTCAGAACCTTAATCAAAAATATGAAACTTGACGATGAGTTAATTTCAACGGTAATCAGATTTTTCTTTACTGCTGGATTTTCTTGTAAACATCATTTTCCTGTCCATGAATCTTGTTCTTTGAATAAAGTATGTTTTGAGTCATACTGGTGACTTGAACGTTCTAATCTGTGCTTGCTTAGCTTGGGAGATCCTGGTTCAGTCCACTGCTTAATCCCATTCTGACTGCTCCCACAACTTCTTTTGGCATAGAACTTAGAGCAACATTGTCAAAAACAATGAAATTACTTAGGTTCCCAGTGCCATTAATGAAGAGTCTGAAAATTAAGAGCTCTAAACTGTCTCAGTTACTTCCAAATGTCACTCATATTTTTCTCTCTCTGTACTCCCTATCTGTAAAATAAAGATAATGTTGCCTAAGTTGTTTAACTTTTGGAGAGGTATTGAAGCGCACTGAACAGCATGAGGTTCTGTCGGTTGTCATCACGAGGGCTAACAAATACCCTAAGTAAAAATACCTGTTTCTAAAATGATGGAGTAAAATAAGGTAGAAAATGGGATGCTAGTGGGAAAGTGAAGTAGCAATTCTTGACAGGATACCAAAGTACATGGGAAAGGAAGAATGATAAGAGTTGCTCAAAGCGAGAGGTGGTGAGTAGTGAGGTGGGTATGTAGTTTAAATAGGAATGGACTGAGTCTTGGTACACTGAAGCCTGCTGAGTTGTCTCTTGAACGTACCCAGGCTCTTCAAGGAATAAAACGTTGGTAGCATCCAGCTTACCGCTGTGAAGCACAGAAAAAGAAATTATGTGGATGTTTATCTTATATTTGGTAATTTGTATTTGAAGGGAATTGGTTTGAAACACTGGAATCACAGGCAACGTTTGTTGCCCTCTCATGGTGAAGAAAAAAAGCCAGACTTTAGAAATTCCAGCTTGAAAGGACATAAATAACTCTATTCTTGCTTTTATTGTACCTTCCTGGCTTACTAAGATTTCAGTTTAGAGAGAAAGTGTTCATTTTCTGGAAGGAGCGGAGGGAGATTTTATTCACTGGACTTAAGGATTTTGCATACCTATAAAAGAACCTAGCGTGTGACCCTGCCAGCAACTCATCGAGAGGAAACAGTGTAAGAATAAGGACACTGAAAACTGAAGGGAATTGATTTTGGCAGAGGGTGCCATGTGGCTCAACTCACTCACTGCTAGGATTTCTCATTGTTTGGTTTGTGTTTACGTACAGCCAAAGAGTGTATGTACTGTCATTTCCAAAACACTCAGTTTTGGAAGGATTCATCTTAGGTAGAGATTGTTTTCATATGGCAGGAGACTGAGTTTAATGCAGCTTTTTACTCCCCATGAGAATTTGCCAGAGCTGTAGCTAAGATTGAAAATGCTTGTTGTGTAATGCCAATTTTGCACTTACCAACGCGGTTATTTAGTGGTCCTTCCTTTTAGATTTGTATTAATGTGAAGTTTTAGCAGAAGCTTAATATGGGGAAAGTTTTAGCTGTTCTCAGGTTGTTCCTTTATTTAGGGATAATGAGGGGGTAATGTTTAAAGTTCTAATTTGAAATCTGTGTAATTCCTAATCTTTTTTGAACAGCCATGAAACCAAAATTACTGAGGAAGTAGTCAAACTGCAGTTTGACTCAGAGAATGGTATGAATGGTGGAGTTGTGCCTGGCTTTATTCCAAAGGCGGTTTGGTTCTAGGATGTATACAAGAGAAATTTGTTTCCTTAATTAGCTTTGTCAGTGCTTGCATAAGGACCGGTGTACTCGCAAGCATATGTAACTAACTTGTGGTTTGCAGCGACGTGTTTTGTACCAGGCTGTCATGAGTAATGCCCTTAAATGTTTTAAGAAACCCAAACCCCCATAAGCTTGCTTTTCTCCATAAAGTTCTCCTTACGTACTCGGGACATCTGAGCACCTGGTAAAATCTTCTTTGTAACAGAGGACAATTCAGTTTTCCTTTGCTCTTCGTAGGCTTAAAATGGACTTAAGCAGAACTCTGTATGAAAGTTGTAGTTAAAATAGCAATTTGACTTTCCTAATAATGATGGCTGGGAGAAAGAACAGCACAGCAAGGGAAATTGATTTTTTATTTGACTGTATTAGCATTTCATTAGCTTCACAGCTAATTCATGGAAAACCTGAAACGCACAAGCTTCTGGGGTTCCATCTGAAGTGTTCAAGCCTAGTTTATATACCTTCTGTAAACTTTTCAAGAAATACAGGCCGGATAAAAGGTGGCTGTCTCCTGAGTGTCAGGATGCTCAAATGTCCCTACCAACAATAGGTTATACCTGCTGGCCAGGAAAAATGTTGGGACTGATTCACTGTGTTGCCTAACCACATCCAACACTTGCCGTCAGAAATTAATTGTCAAAGAGCAATTGTCCAGTAGTATCTGGCTTAATGACCTTATGGCTATAGAACACTTGGCCAGCTGGCCTTAGGAATCGGCAAGATTGACCTCTGTGTCGTCTTCACTTCCTCTCCTCGCTAAGCAACATGCAAGCAAAATAAAAAACCTTTATAATCCTGTAAATGCCCAATCAAGCTGGTAGAATCGAACGATACAAAATTCAGAGTTACGCTTGTGATTTTTACTAATGGTATATATGTTAAAGTACAGGAGTTGTGTAATGCAGTGGACTGGATTGTATTTTGAGCTCTTTGTCATCTTGGATGTTTCTCTTTCTGTTTTTCTGCTTCTCCCTCTTAAACCGTTTGTGTTTGAGGGTGGCAATATTTCTCTGTGATTACGTAGAATATGTCAAACACTGGGATCTTCACTCCAACAGGAGTCTTCCCAACCTTCATGATGTATGATATAGCACATGTTTTTATGAACTCAACTATACATCTTTATTTTCCTGTAAAATACCCCTGCAGACCATCTCGTTGGAAACCTGCACTGGAGTTTAAGAACTGTGAACAGTTAAAGAGTGATAGACTTACAGGTTAAGCAACTCTACAGCACAGTAATAAGTACATCCTTAGCAACGGTTCTTATTAATGCATCAGGTACATTATATTGTGAATGCATGACTCTAAGGTGTGTATCCCTCTGTACATACCTGTGTGTATGTACAGTCTTGTTACTTTTAAATAGAAATGTAGATAGATAACACTTAAATCAAGAAGCAGGCTAGGCCCCCAGTGCATAAATTCGAAAGGAAGGAAGAGCAAAAAAACCACACATAATATCTAGAGGCATTGGCTGTCTCCATAGGTAATTCTTTTACTGGTATTTACTGGCCAAGAGGAACATGGAGCTAGTTCATGACAGGCCTGACCTCAGGCAACCCTGTCCATCGCAAACTGAAACTTGAGCAGGAAGGCTACTATATGTGCTTCTTTGCGGTCACTGTTCTAACCTCCAAGTAGCAGATGTCTCATTTCAAATCCAAACACTTGCCCCCGCAAACTGGAAAAGTAAGTTCCTTACAGCAAGGAAAAATAAGCTGTCTCCAATGGAAAAAAACCTCGCACGCATTAAGTTCTTGGCCATCTGGAATAGTTGTGATGCATGGTTTCAGTGGTGCTGTTGAGGAGTCTAACCTTTCTTTTATCTCCCATGTAAACATTCCAAAGAAAGGTTGAGATCTAGCGCTTGGTCAAAATGGAAAAGAATTTGCTTTGTGCGTATTCTGGCTAATTTTGTGCATCTAGAAACTACTGTAATCGCTGGCATAAGATGTCTTTAGTAAACAGCGTGCTAGGAGTTGTGAAGTGAAATGTTCAAAGTGGCACTGAATGGTTTCTTGAGGTTGTTTTGTCTATTTCTATCACAATTTTGCCCTTTAAAGAAGGGCTGTCGGACACTAAGCATAATCTCTTGCTCAGATTAGACAAGAAGGCCTGTACAGAGACATAATTCAGTCTTTGGCAAGGGGAGTAGATGTCACAACTACTTGTAAGTTCACTGAGCCCTAAGACCTGAATGTGACTGGCTGTGCGTGAAGAGTTGATAAATCCCTACAGAGAATCTTGTGCTCTTCAGGGAACTGATTTATACCCCTGACTGCAGTTGGCACTTTTGGCCGTGTTTTCATGCGTAGCATTGCTAGAAGCACAAGTAAGGGATAAAGGAGCAGTTACCTAAAAGAGAATGTGCTGTCTGGACAAACCAGCTTTCTACCCATTACTTGTTTTCCCTCATACTTAAAATGTATGTATTTATTTTCTTGGGAGTCTCCTAGTCTGTAATAAAATAGTCCTGCTGCTAACCCTTTCCCTGCCTATTTTTTTCTTTACATGCCAACAAACCAAGAAGACTCTCCAGAACGTGATCTTATATGTTTTAGTCATTCTGTCCTGCCCCAGAAGCATTTGTGCGTGGGATAGATAGAAATTTTCACTTCTGTCTCATTTTCTTTATCTGGTGAGTATTGAAGTGCTAGTTGCATTGTATGATTCTACAGAACATAATATTGAGGGTAAATATCAAAGGAGCATCAAGGTGGTGTTAGGTGTACTACACAGTCACTAATCTGGAGAGGAACAAACCATGGATGCCTGGGAGTAGGTAGGACAATCAGGTAGAAGTTACTTTTCTGAGAGTAAAAGGAGGTGAAAAAAACACCTGTTTGAAAGCAAATAGTATATTACCTATGACTTCTTTCTATTAAAACGAATGCCTTCTGGCAGAGGTTTGGGTTTCTGGCATGTTGGAGTGTATCCCGTCTAGTGAAAGGATTTCTTTGCTGGTCTTTGCATTTGTCGGTGTAGGACATCCCTGGTGAAGAATAGCAAGGTTTCACTTTTTCAGTAGTTGATTTGCTTTTTTTTAAAAAAAAAAATAAAAAATCTAACAGTAGTATCTGTCCCTTAAGATTAGCTCTTCTTCTTTGTTCTTGAATCAAGCTGCTGTGGAGGATCATTTGTAGCAAAGGAAGAGTTAAAGAAGGTGGAAGAGGCCGAGCACTATTGAGCGTGCAGCGCAGCAGACTGTCCGCAGATGTTGTGTGGGGTGTTTAGGTACCAGCCCAGCCTGAATAGGAAGAAAAGTCAGGATAAGAATGGATACTAAGGACTTGGGGACAGTGAAATTAGTGCAAGCTTTGTATAATGAAGGTATTAGCATGTGTTAGAACCTATCGGTTTTCAGTTGAGTTGCATAATATTTATCTGAGAATAGTAATGTCTTAATGGTACAGGAAGAAGAGAGAGTTCACGTTTACTTCTGTGTCCTGCCTTGAACGTTACCCATATTGATACTGCAAGAACTATGTTGCCTTAGACATGCAACAGTCCTGCTTCTGTGGCTTCAAGTTCAGCAATAGATGATTTTATATATTTTTATATGTAATATATAGATATATTATGGATTTACGTGTCTTCCCCTATTTTACACACACGCTTAAATAACGAGTTAAATCAAAAATGCATCCTTGTCAGTGTGATAACTTAAAGAGTAAAGGACACTGTGTTACAAGATTACTGCTTCAAACTGTTAAAACAGTTCTGCAAATCTTATGACGTGAAGCAGGGAGAAAGAGGTAGTGTGCGCTCTCTTGTCTTTAAAACCTGGAAAATAAAAATAAATTTATATTCAAATTAAAAAAAATCTGAAGTATGAAATAACTAATTCTAACACAAAATGTGTCTGCCTCTGTAATTGAAGATAACTAATATTCAGCAATGCTGGGCAAAACCCTAGGCTGGTAAAACTGAAACACGTTATCCAGCTGAAACTATGGGGCAATTTTTAGGTAAACAGAACATGATTTTTCTACCTGAATTGGACTAAGCTGCCTGCATGTGAATTCTGTATCCTAAAAACTACACGCAATTTCACAGCAATAATAATTTTAGTATGTGTCCTGATTTTCAGGAGAAATTGTATTTGGAATTCAGTGCTGCAAGGTCTTGAAAGCTTGTGCGGTTTGAAATGCCTTAATTTCTCGAGTAACATCTTCTCTTTGGGAGCAATTGAGACCATAAAGTGAACACAAGCAGAATTTTAATGGCTTTATTCAGCCTGAAGAAATGCATCACCAAGTGCAGATCTCGTTCTCTTACAAAGTATTTTTCAGAGCTTAGGTTTAGGCTTTTTAACTCTTAGCCATATAAAAATGCAGTGTTCTTCAAAGTGTGTTTTTTGCTGAGCCCTTCTTTGGCAGCAAACATAAGAGTTCACCATATGGATTGTTTTGAACATTTCAAACAAAGAGACAATTTTGTAAGACACGTACTTATTACCTCATCACACTGGATGTTTATTCATGTGGTAGCAAATAGACAAGCAGAAAGGTAACTAGCTGGATATGAGATCTGCTTTTGATATATTTTTGTATTATTTTAGATGTATGTTGGTTTTAAAATGTGTTTTCCTTGGTTACATGGTTTTAAAAATTATGGGGAGAAAAAAATGATGTAAAAAGCACTTTCATTGCGAATTGATGTGACACTGCTGGCTGAAGTGTTTTGTGGGAGAATCGTATGACTAAATGCGCTTGTCGTCCATTCTGAGTGAGATGGAACGTACCACAACTTGACTTGGAGTATGTGGTTAATCAGTTTGTTTATTTAATGTATTTGATCAGGTTGTCACGATGCTTGAAGCACCTGAGCGTTATCTGTGGTAGAGATCAAAACGTGAACTTTGCAAACTTTTCATTTTCTGGTTAAGACTTTATAAATGGAGTTATGCCTGTGCTTATGTCTTTAACAGAAAGGTGGTTCACTGAGCCATGAACATTTCCTTCAGAATTTGACAGAGAATGGTTGGTAGGGCGCTGTACAAAGAGAATCCTGAACCGCATGGTCTGCAGCTCCTAGTCTAAAAAAGAGCGTGCTGACGGTCTCGGTGCACAGCACCATTTCCAGTGTAAGTTGTGGAGAAAAGACAGAAAGCACGTCACAGTAATCCAGAGGTTGAGGAACCGAGTTCCTCCTCTGATACACGTGTGCCTTTGTTTCCTACTGAAATGAGTCAGACCTGAGCCTTTTCCATTTCAGGGTCAGGTCCATGAAGGTTGCCCTAAGATGATGAGCACATCACATGAAACATACGTTCTTTATTTACAATATCACCACATTCATCCTTTGATGCAACATAGAGTGTCTTCCTTTCTTTCTCCTAATTTCTTTCCTTTTGGGGTTCAAAACCTGGAGGAGAATACCTGCAACTTCCTCTAACTCAGAAGAGCCCTTAGGGTCTCATCATTTGAGATGTGTAGTGATAGTTAAACTACGTGCTAGATTCAGCCACATGATGAACTAGGAAAGTACAATTTGATGATAAACGTCAGCTTGTTCAAATTTAAAGTAGATCTCTAGAGTTTGTATCACTTTACATATAAGCATAGAACTGCCCTTAAGAACAAATCATACCTAATTTTCCTAGCTAAAATAGAAGGAATTTCTTTTGTGTTATTTTGACTGATTAAATAACCCCACTTCTTTAAAATGTTCTTATCCTGTGTCAGTCTCTTTTCTATTACATACAAATTAGCACACAAGGTCAATCAAATACTATAAACAAGGAGGTTTTTTAAACTTCAGTTTTCTAAGCTACAGTGCTGATCAATGCGGGCTAAACCGTAATTTTAGCGAGGTCTTTTCCTCTGAAACCAACCTGCTCAACTGTAATTAGGTATTCATTCATTTGGCCTTACAACCTCATCACTCTAGTCTTTGAACATTGCATGAATTTTACTAGTTTTAAAATCACTTTCTGCCACATAGATGTGACAATCAGTTTTATTTTTTATTGTTTCCTTTTAAAACATTTACACTTGTCTGGGGAATAGAAACTTCTCACAGGAAGTGAAGAAAGTGAGAAACTCTGAGACATCAACAAGTTTAAAAGAGGAAGAACAACCCCGGTCACTGTTGAAAATGTTTGCTTTGCTCAGCAAACGTCCTGAGTAAGGTAAGGCAGGGAAATACCTTGTTGATCTAGTCACTTGATTTATGTTCAGGAGGAGCACTTTTATGAATGAAGTATACAGGATGAGGAAACAAAAAAAGGGGGGTTTATTATAAAGCTTATATACTTGATATAAGCTTTATAACTTACAGAACTTTCAAAACATGTTGTGTATTCCTGTGCAACATATATTAAATGGCTGTCCCTATTTTAAAAAACTAATGGTGCGAATGATAAATACGAGTAGGCAAGAAAAAGCAAGTCAAGGTGGACAACACAGAACGATGCTAATTGCAAGACATGAACAAATGTTAGGTGCATTTGTGTATTCTTCAGCCGATAACAGAATGGGTTTGTCAATGGATTGCAGAGCAAGTAACTTTACAAAAGCATTTGAAGTCTGAAGGTGCTTCTGGAGGGGTTTGAAAAACATTTGAAGTGATGGTTATCAGAAGAGTGAAGTGAGAAGTGGGGTAATAGTAAAGCGTAAAGATTGAATGCTCAGATGTTTGGTTACGGGTTAATGGAATTCAGTAGTTTTGGGGACTTGGGTTCTTTTTGGTGTTTTTCTTTGAAGAAGTGAAGAGTGCTGGCTAAATTGTTTTGTCTCAATATCAGGGATAAATGAGGGAAAAAGGTAAATCTAGAACTGGGAGAAAAAACAGTTTTTATAGAAACACAGATCTGAGGCAATTAAAGGATGATTATTGAGTTAAATGATTTTATGATAGTATAGAAGTTTGGTCAGTTTTACTGATTACACTTAGACTTAATTTTCTCAGGTTAGTTCAAAGTCAGAGGAAAGGATATGTACAGCTGCAGTGAATCTGCCCTCTTAAGTTAGGGAAGTGTTTACTGTTTGTTAGGCATTAGTCTGGGTCACATTATGAACCAAAATGTGCTCAGACACCTCTGAGCATGCAGTGGGAGCTATGAGACACGGGAATTGTGTTTCATCTGTCGAGAATTTAATTACAACCGAAAGATTCTGAAACGATGAGTGAAAAAAATTATCTTTGGTTCTATAAAAGAAAAAAGCTGATATGATCCATTTTTAAAAAGTTATTTGTTCCAAAACAAGGATGGTGACAGTATTTTACAAATTACCTTTGACAGTAGTGTATTTTATGAATTGTCTCGACATTGTTGTTTTCCTCCTTATGGGCTTATACTGACCTCTCCTATTGCTGCAACGCCCTGCTGTGAAAGCAACAGTACAACAGCAGAGGAAGATGAGAGAAGAGCAAAGAACAACAGGAATCAACCAGACGCCCAAAGCTGCAGCTTCCCAAGCAGGTGCCTCATTATCCGAAGTATAATTCCTACCACTGTAGCCTTTGGTTTCATTTAAGTGTTGCTTACTGCTGTTCAGACGAGGAGGAGTGGGCATGTGGGATAACACCTCGGCAGATTCGGATATCGAAGTCGAGGGTGCGGTCTTCTTGTCTGAGCTGGTGATTGACTTAGTGCTTGCTGAAGTTGTGCTTGTCCACTTTGCAAAATGATCATCTGGTGGAAGAGTTTCTGCCTTGGAATAAGCAGTAACTTCAGTTTTTTGGACCGTCAGGCTCGTGCTGGAGGTGTAAGTGTTTGCTGTTA
The DNA here is from genome assembly GCF_000690535.1 of Cariama cristata. Taxonomy (NCBI): domain Eukaryota; kingdom Metazoa; phylum Chordata; class Aves; order Cariamiformes; family Cariamidae; genus Cariama; species Cariama cristata. Next base: position 21,707 of record NW_009632326.1, read on the forward strand.
AGCCGTGGCTAGTGGTAGAAGATGGAGCTTGGAGCAGAAGAGAACTTGACGTGGCGTTATGATGCCAGCATCTTTCCCACTCGGTGGTCTTCGTGCTGTTTTGCCTTTCGTATTTACTTGGTGGGGAGTGTGTATTTGGCTCTTTGGATCTCAGTTTTTCAAAAATAAGAAGATCTGGATCAATGCCTATTAAATCATAAACAATGTTAGTTTATGTGATAAAAGCTTGCCTGCACACCCACAAAAGGAGCATGCGGGGACAATGGTAGGTTGGGGAGCTCAAATTATACCCATCAACGCCTTTTGGACTGGGGGTGTCACTGCCCGGTCATGGGAGACCTTACAGGGTGCAAGGGATTGCACAGGACTTACTGTGGGATGCTTAGGGAAGGAACCAAAGGTGAGGAAAAGGGAGGGATCTGGGCTGCTGGGGTGTAGGGGAGTCCCAGCAAGCTCTGTGTGTGTGTGTGAAACGGTCTGCACCAGCAACTGGAGGGGGGCTGCACCCTCGGGGGCTTGTATGTCTGGGTGACAGCAACTGGGGAGACTGGGGTTCAGACTGGGTAGACTAAGTGTCTGAGCCCAGCTGCTGGTGCATTCGCATTGTACATATGTGTGTATGTGTATTTTCACTAGCAGATCCCCATCCTGTACAGCCAGGAAAAGCAGGATGAGGCTCTTGGTGCTACCTGTGTTCGTGTGTCTGCTTTATGCTTTTGTCTGTGTTACCTGCGTGGCTGGCTGTGTGTATACGTGTACATGTGGTATGTATGCCTGCTCTTTGTACATGTGCCTACTGGGAATAAATTTTCAGCCTTTCTACTGATTGGCTCTGGGGACATAGAGCAGCAGCAGCCTTGCCTCTCCATCTCCCAGATACGGTACGGTATTTTACCCAAGCATAGTATTGATTAGGTACTCTGAGCTTGAATCTTGAGAGCAGGGTATATGTTCAAGTTTCTTTCTCGTATACTTAATGGAAGAAAGGGGAGAAGTGATCTCAGAAGTAGGGACATTAATGAAAAAGGAAAAAAGTCTTACGCTTTTTTAGCATTGCATGTTACTTCAGAAGGTCTGCTAGCACAGCAACTGACCTAGTATAATTTTAACATTTCCTATAGTTGCTATGTTTTCAGCCTTTATAAATGAAATGCTTACTTACCTGTTGTGATGTTGTACAAAATGACATTGATTCTAGACTTTAGTATGCAGCTTTCCAATGCTGGGCAAGACATATGCAGGCAATTCATGTGCTCATGAATGGCTCCATGGTAGAACACTGCTAGATTGCAGGAAACTATAATGCAAAAAGAATACAGTTCAGCTTATCAGCAAAACGACCATTGCTTTTTGCATGTTATTATAACATCAGAAGATGTTATCTGTGGTTCTCTCATTATCATGCAAACTAATTAAGCATCCAGCCAGAAAAGTAGAACTACTTATAATTATATTCTTACTTTACATCTAGAGAAAAAGAAAGAATAGCCATCTGAATTCTGCATGTGTCTCTGATTAAATAAAATCATATGCTTTAGCTCGTAGTCCTCCAACGGTTTGCCTCCCTTCATGTCTCAGATGCAGTCAGTGCACCATTTCTAAAAGTAAAGTTATCAAGAAAGACAACTTTGAGGTGTTTGCTCTTGTGTAATATACCCATCTACTTGAAATGGGACTGCAACCAGTCATTTCACCCAGACTATTAAAAAACCCGTCCTGAACTACAATAAGTAAGTGACATCCTGCCCTGTTGCCAGTTCCCGTTCCTTTTCCTTGTTTGTCTTTGGGCTATTGCATTTCTGTGGATGGAGTAGTTTAGACAATTCTTCATTTATGTTTGGAGGTTCAGTTTTATCTTCCCATATCAGAAATCAGGGCTAAAGTAATAATGAAAAAATGCCTGAACAACTTGTCACTTGTCACCAATTTTTGAAAGTATGTAGATGGACAAATCCTGGTGGTTTAAGATTTAGATTGAAAATGTATGCTAAAATAGTTATGGCTAGAGCCACACTAAATAAAAAGCAGGAAAGATTCTTCTTTCAAAGTCTTAAGTACACAAAAATCTCAAGTCGAAAGTTGATTTTATTATATCAATATGCTTGGATTAGGATCAATGTTAGTTTTTGTTTTAGTCGTATGAAGTTTTGGGGGTTTGATTTATTTCATTTTACCTGCCTTGAATGTAACCTTCGTACCTGAACTAATACGGCTACCTGCAATTAAAGATGTATTGGCAGGGCAGGGCTTTATAAATGTATTCTGTTTACTTAGGTATTTATTCAGAACATTTTTCTTACTTTATAAGTGATGAAAATAATTGTAATACTTCTGCAATGAACAACAGAAAAAGTCATGGAACTCTTTCCATTTTATGTGTAATTAAACCAAAAAAAATCCCTAACCTCTCTACAAATGAAAAAAGGAAGAAAATACACTAAACCTCTGCTTACTTTCTTTTCCGTATTATTTGTATTTTTTCATCTAGTAGCCTCAATACTGCATCATAGATTTAACACAATAAACACACAACTTGAAAATGTTGTTCTCCGTCATAATGAACTTATCTGCCCTAAGAGAGAAGCATTATTTTCAAAAAACGTATACGATTAATTAAATAACAATTTGCAATAAAAATGCGCTGTCTGACTGAACAATACAAATTCAGCAGCTGTATGGAAGAAAAAACCTTGGCAGAATTGCTGTTACAGAATTCATATTGTCGTGTTTTTTAGCTACTTACATATGAAGATCAAGGTTGTCTGCCTAGCTGAAACGAAAATAGTAGTATTTACAAGTAAAACTGGGATCCTAAACTCTAACGATAGCAAAGGTAAGATACGATTTGTCATCAATGCTAAATCAAAGATGATAATCAGCACTCTTTCTTTCCCTGGTATAACTTTCCTGTCCTATGTCAACCTCTACTTAGGCTTCATCGGTTCCCAGTTCTATGTCATAGGAACGTCAGCTTAGAGTAGATATTTATGAAAGTAAGACTGGTACAAAGAAGGTTATGATTATCAAAACAATAGAAGACCATAACTTGTGGAAGACAGAATTATAATCTTACAGGGGTTATAGAAAGCTATAGAAATAGTTATAGAAAGGTATAGAATGTTATAGAAAAAAGTTACAGAAAGTTAT
>NW_009632327.1:0-19946 GCF_000690535.1 Cariama cristata
ATATAAATATAATACATCTTTGTAATGTCTCCAATAATCAAAAAAAATTGTATAAAATTGTGCTGTTTAATGGGTGATGGCCTTACCCTACCCATATGGAAAGTACTGTTCCTCTAATTTCCTCGTTCTGGACCTGTAATCTCCTATGAACAGGTTTTATTTTCTTTTTGGCTGTGAATGCAATATGGAAGTTCACAAGAATGCCACTTTTCGTTAAATTGGTATGTTCATGTAAAAGATTAAACAAGTTCAGGTTTTAAGTTTTTGATAACCCTTTGAGTCAATTCCTGTCTTTAGCTAAATTGATTCAGTCTTCCCAAGCTACACTAATACAAATTCCTGCATGTATATAAAAGCTTTGTGAAGCATAACATGTTTACGGACTTTTCTATAAATGTTGCAAGGAAAAATAGACAAGATGGGTACATCAAGGGGAAATATCCTGGCTAAGCAGTCAACTTGCAATAAAAATAAGAAAAGTACAGGCTGTGTAAATTAATTGCTGAGGTAGCATAGTATCCTTTTTGAAGGTGTAGAGAAGAAGTGTGAAGGATAAGAGTGACTCAGCTGAGATTTCATAAATTGCAAACTTTAGGCATTCAATTTCTTTTCATATTCTGACATATACAAATCCCAACCAAACCACTGTTCATTCAATATTCATGAATGAAAAGCCGTTTTGTTCTTAAGTGTGCGTCAAAGAACGTGTTCCCAGTGCTGAGATCAGCCTTTGGAAGTTGAAAATTTTGGATGAACAGGTGAGTTTTGAGAGATGGTAAAATAAGAGAAAAATGAATAAATGTCAGCCCCAAACATAACTGAAATGGTTTCCATAGGAACACAGATGTGTGGCTCCTGTGGATGACATATTTAGCGTTTTGATTGCATGTTTGTTCTGACCTTACAATTGAAAAAGGCCATTCAAGAATTCTAGCGTTTGAGGATCCTAACAAGGGATCGTTATGCTAATGGGTCTTGAAATATCCTGTGCTAAAGTTCATAGCTGTAAATGGCTCACAAAGAATCGGAAGCCTAAATCATTAAATGACTGAATTCCACTTTACCCTCAGCAAAGTACTCTACTGACTGTTATCACAAAGAAAATGTGCATGGAAATGTTCTTTAATGTATGTCATGGTGATCTTGAAAGCTGAAGCAGAAGTAACGTTGAGCAGTCACCTTTATCCAGTAAGTACCATGTTTTTCGTAGGTTGCCATTAAGGTAAATGTACCCTAACACTCGTTTTGTGGTAGCCCACCTGCCGTTGCACAAAAACCTTCTTGGGGTCTGCAGCCTCTCCTGCCTCTGACGCTCCTCTCCTTACCAAACTATACATTAAAAAAAAAGGTAAAAGCTACATTTGTAGAGAGATGTAACTCCATAGAGACCTTTTGAAATACAATTGATTACAGATAACTTGTTGATTAATGTGCAACATCTCAGTATCCAATAACTTAGCTGTTTAGGCTGAGCCTTGTAGAGCTTGCAAAATGAGTTGAGTCTATGTGAAACGTTCTAATCTGCATAAAGGTTGACCAGTCAGTAATTTTAACCTCTACTGATTTGAACAAGTTGAGATATTCACGTTGATGAAAAATCTTTCTGTACTAACTCCATGTGGCTTTGCATTTATTTTTTTTTTTTGATACGCAGGTTCAAAGTCACAACCTGAGCAGTGGCCCCTCTGTTGTGGCACTGTGCCTCAGCAGGTATTGGTGGCACTTAGTCGCCTCAAAGGCACCGTGCCATGACTTACTCGCTGTGAAATTCTCTTATTTCTGCTGTAGTTATAAGAGGTATCTAAATTGGAACATAAATTGTCTTTAGTTGATTATTTCGTTAAATGAGCAATGTGGACTGCTAAGCATTATTATTCCCATTTTACAATTGAAGAAATAAAGTTAGCGATGTCTTAGTGATACGACTGTGAGTATTTAGTTGTGTATCTGGACTCTCATGAGTATCATAAGATCAAAATCTGGCATGTTTCAACTGTTCTAGTTGTTGAAAACAGACTGATAAGATAAATTTGTGCATATGTTGTACTTGTTCTGAATGTACAATTGCTACTCATTTCCGCAAGAATCAAAAGCAAGATCTGAACTCTCGCTACCGAATGCTCCAGGATAATTAGCAAGCCCCAAAAATTAATCCCAAAATGGGATATAGTAATACTGCTGATCTCTTTGTTGTAGCAAACTCTCTGGTGCTCTAACAGAGATCTCTACATTTAGATCCTCTTTCATCTGGCACATGATTTTTTTCCTGGAGATAAGGATACACATTACAATCTGATGATATTTTTCAAGGATTTTTCTGTGATCTTTTTTTTACAGAAAAAATGGTTTGTTTTGTTGCAAATCACTTCTTTTAGCAAGATGTATTATGTTACCTTTCAAAACAGTGGGAGTATGTGACCTGACTGGGTACTTGTAAGGATTTCCTTACATTCCCAGACATTTTCTTGTTAAGTCTTGACAATATATGGGTGTTAGCACTTCAGTTAAGCAGAGATGTCTGAATGGAACATCAAGGACACTTAGCTCTCAGTGGGTCTGTGACTGCTCTTGGAGTCTTGAGTTATGAAAAAGAGAAATGGATTTCACCAGATTTAACTTTTGTGTAAAGACTTACTAAAATACTTTATTTTGGCTCATCAAATCTCCTTGCAGTGCAAAATCAGGATGTAGATTACTGGTGCAAAATGAGACTGGTGTCAGCATTTTTTTTTTTCCTCTCATATGCAGTGTTTTTCGAGATCCAAATTTTCTTTTAGGCATGCCAGGCTTAGGTGGAGTGGCATTGCCAGAATACCTACATGAGGGGTGCTTATTGTTTCCTTCTCTAGTACGGATGGAGCGAGCACAGGGTGTCATATAGATTCAGATGACTATTTTCTCTTAAGCACCATTGTCCACATAACATGATATTATTATTCATTGCACCAGATGATTATGTTATTAAAATATTCAAGGAGTAGAGTATTCGCATAGAGCTTTTAGGCTGTATTGTAATCAGATAGTTGAGAGTTTCTTCTTTACGTGACCTACCACCAGCGCTGGGGCACTTGGAGGGCCTTGTAGGCAAATGTAAATGTTGTCGATTTGTGGAGAGCCGAGTTCCTCAGCGAGATGTGTTTGTGAGATCCTGCGGGGAGCTGAGGAAATCTATGTTTCAAATACACTGTGCCCTGCAGAGAGAGCTTTCATGTAGGCACTCGCTGCAGATCTTGGCGAAAACGTTGAACTTTTAAGTGCTCACCAGTGTGTGTCTCATCCAGCCCAAGGGAAATAATTGGAAAGTGTTTATAAAATACAGCCTTGCCATCAGCATTCAGGAGAGGATGGGAGAAAATGGGATCGTGTGTCGTGGCAACTGTACTCGGTATTGTAATAAAACAACGAAAGAAAGAGGATTTGTGTGATGTGTCCTAACTAGAAAGAAGATCAGGAGCTGCCACGTATGCAGGCTTGTTGTGGATTGAATGAGGAATATTTTTATTTCTTATTTTATCATTATGCCAATCCTTTAAAAACATTCCTGAAGAAGAGTGGCTCAGCATTAGGAAGCCTTACAACTTTATGCAGTTGGTTTAGTATGAATGTAGGATATTTATTTCGCATTACTGAAGTGTTTGTTGTTTTACCTTCAAATCAGACAGAGCATATTTACATCTGCCTATTAACATATGACTTACAAAATGGCATATGAAAATGTGATGATTGTTTTTAATAGTGAGGGTCACATTTAATTACAGAAATCTGTCAGTACTTTGTGACCAGCATAAGATGTTTTAGGGCATTTGTGTTGCGTGGGGCTGATATAAATAAAAGCTGTCATTTAACTGTTATTTCTAGGCACTGAGTAAAGGTGCAAACTCTAACTTTCAGCCTGGAAAGCAGAAGCAGGTAGCTAGAGGGTGCAGGGCTTAACCTGTGCTGTTTTGTGGGGTCTTAGTGCTGGGTACCATGAAACTAGTATGTCCTTACACTTCAGATGTGAGAGCCAAGACCATTTCTACAGAGTGAATCCTGCTGCTTCTTTCAGTTCCCCATGTGTAAATTAGGGGTAGCTCTAGGAAGCTGCAGGGTTTCACTGTTGCAAAATGAGTGCTTCTTACCCTGAAATCTTCAGAGTTCACAACTTTAGTAAAATTTTTCATGTAGCAATATTCATTCCTCTTCAGATTCCCAAAATAGAAATGATCAGAGTCTGGTGCCCTTAGCCCAGCTCTTCTGACCGTGCTCAGAGTGGTTATGTTAATCACCATGGGAAGGATGCATTTCACGAGAGAACAGAAAACACTTTTTCTTACCATTTTTAGAAAGCCTTTCACGAAAGACTTCTTCTTTTCAAGTGCCTGTACTGTGTAATCTTGGATATTGTTCAGTATCAGATGGATCCAAGAAGGGGTGCTGGGTGATACCAAGAGTAGCTGCACCCTCTGAACATCTGGGAGGCTTCTATATCTGAAATATGCAGATCTCCACCCAGCCAGCGAGAGTCTGTGCTGTAGAAGCATGATTTCTAATGCAAAGTAAAGCAAAATCAGGAAAAAAAAAAGTTATACAGCTTTCCACTTTTGTCCTTGCGTCGTGTTTTTAGCCTAAATAAGAAGGCTATGATCAAGCATATGCAGATAAATGGTGGGACTTTATTCTTTGGGTATTTTCTTCATCTACAGCATCTATGGCCCAAGCAAAAAAGGCTTGACAATAAAAGCATCCGAATGTACTAATGCTGTCTCCCATGTATGGAGTTTAGAGGCCAGTTTGGTTAAACCCCATTACAAAAACAACACTGGCTTAAGGCAGAGCAATTTAGATGCAAAAAGGCAATTTCTAAATATGTATTTTTAACATCCTCATGCATTTGGAGTTTGGTATACTGATCAAAATGGTCTTTCCAAGGAAGTTGGACCTCCTCTCGCCCACAGGAGAGTAGACAGAGAAAGGAGTCACAGCTGGTTTGGATGACATGAAGCATCTTTGGATTTGCCAGGGTCACAGAGGCCCTTTCGCTTCTTCCTCAGAGCTGTGTTTACTTCACTGTCACGCTTCGTGTAAATAATGTTTGAAAGTATTGACATCTAAAGAGTGAGGACTGCGATGTATGAAAGGCAGCATTTTACAAACAGTGAGAAGATCCATCTTACTGTTTAATAATAACCTCAAAATCACAGACCCAAATGTGTTTACGTTTCTTTCCTCTTTGCATGCAATTATGATAAATCAGAATTTCTTCACAAGGTATTGTATGAAATTCTGGAAAAGGAGGCAAAAAGGATTGTTCTGTGTCTCCATCAAAGTGTTTAAAGAACATAAATTTGGCTTTCAGGATATTATCAATCAAATCCTTATTTTGGAGTTGTTGCTATCATCCAAGTCTACATTTGAAGATGAAATCAGGTGGTCAAGATTTCACAGACATTTCTCTCCAGGGACCTCTTCTGTGCATATGGATTTTTTGATTCAAAAATAGATGGCTGGATTTTTAGAACTGTTTAGTACATAGCAACTGCGAACGATGTCAAGGGGAAGATTTTTAAAGCCCCAAATGAGCACAGAGTAGCTGTACCCTTTAGAAACTTTAAGAAAGTTCATTAACTGAATGGAATGACTCTGCTCAGGTAACCTGCTACCCTGGGTAGGTGCCTGGCTGTCAGCTAATGTGGTTTTTGATGTCGTGGCCAGAGTAATACTTCTGAAGTTAGTGAGACTCTGCTTTGAGCATATTTGAAATTACAAGCATATGATCATTGTAAACATTTACCCATGTCAGAGAAAGAAAAATCCACCTTCTTCAAAGAGAGAGCGGGGTGCGGATTAAAAAAAGAGAAACCTGTATTTTTTCTGACATCTCTTACAGTTGCATTGTCATGGTGCTGTTCTTTATTGAACTCCACATCCAGTTAAATGGAATCTATTTTAACTGTTTCATTATATTTTACTCTTAATTTTTTTAGAATGACTTTTAGACCTTTCATACTTTAGTTACTCCTTCAATCTCTCGGTGAATGCAGTAGCGATATTTTTTGTATTAATAAAGTGGTGTTAAGTTGGCCTAGCATAAACCAATGCCAAATTATTTACTGCCCTCTTATGCAAAGTACTGCATGTTCCCAGAGGCTTGGTTTGTACGTGTCTAAAAAAAAAAAGTGGATGTTATGCTACAATATCAACTGATATTTGGCTTTAAACTGTGCTCTTCTTGTCTCAAATGAAATACTGTTCCTTTTGCAGTACAAAAGGACGATGATCTTTTCCCACAGTTCCTTCCCATAACGCTGGAATGTAAAACTCACTACCAACTAACGCACAAAGCAGCTGGCACTGAACAGAAGAGACACAAAAGATTGACCAGAATTCAAACTACCACAAAATGAAATGAAAATAATCTTCTATCAGACACATCTCAGAAGTATAGTTTCTTTTGAACAATGAAAACTAGCATTTAAATTACATAACAGACCTGAACAGAACCGCAGAGTGTAAGATGGAAGTGTGTAACACTTAGGTCAGCTGAGCTCCTCTGAGCTTTTCTTGTCTAAAAAGAAAGGCAATGGCAGATAAATGCACTTGGATACTGTAAAAATAATAATGCTTTCTGGTATTTAATGCCTTTCACTGGAAGATCTCCAGGTGTTTCTCTTTATGTAATAATTACACATTGCAGCTAATTTTAATATCTCATTAAGGGAGGCTTGATTATGTCCCTTTATAAGTGCTAGAAGCAGGATTCTATCCTCATTTATTGCAAGTTAGAAATATGGCGAATGGTAACTCTAGGAATAAAATCAAGGTGTTGTAAATAGAACGTTTCCACTCTGGTATGTGAAAACAGGAGAAATTAATTTTCGTTCCCTTTGTGTTCACACACTACAAATATCGTAGGCTGTCCGATCTTAGATTTATCTTGTCCTTTCCCAAAAGGGCTGTTTCTCTTCCTGGTAGGTGAGTGCCTGCAGTGGGCTGCTCTTCTACCCTATCCTGCCTTGGAGGTAGTCTTCATTTTGGAGAAGCCTAAATCTCCCAAAGAAAAGTTGTACGTAAATTCACCTAAATATATAAATCAATGAGTTTGAAAAATGGCTGTAATCTGGGTACCTGGTGCCTTCTTAAATCATTAAACCATATAATAGGCAGAAGGAAATAAGAGCAAAATGAATTAGAAGTAAGGAAACTAGGTGGATTTTTCACCTCTGATTTTTAGCAGGTGAATTTAATGGAAGATCAATAGTGCTGACTAGACTCAGCTTTACTTTAGGAAGGTAACTTGTAGTTCTCAATGTGGTCTTCTTACAGGATCTCAACCATGACCGTCAATACCCTTTGATTCCAGTAGTGCATCAGTTTGAAGCAAAAAATGCCAATCATGCTGTCTTGTGTACTGATTTATGAGAAAATCAATAATAATGGAATTTAGTCATCAAAGCATGTTACAGGGTAGTGTACCAACATTAATTAACCTTTAAAAATAAGTATGAAAAAAGAAATACTGTTCCCGTTTCAGAGCTTACTGGAATATAGGAAGATAAGCATGACTGAGTTTTTCAAAAATTGCAAGGGTCCAGTTGAAGATGAAGGAAGGGCAAATCCTCAAATCCTGGGGTGCAATTTTGTGTGTAAGACATCGCTAGAAAGCCTCAAATCATCTCTAAAGGCATCTAGCTTTCCCACCCTTGCCTAACACAACAGTTCTAGTCGAGTGGCACAAGGCGTAGATGGGTGCAGAACCAGTGCTTTGGCTTTCCCATGTTTCATGCAAGACCAGGTCTTACCTAGCGGGCTGTACTTGAGGCACGGCATTTTAAAGGAGATTTTGCTGGTAATGAGAGGGGGTTTTAGGTAATTTTGTGTATATGTTAACAGTATGGATTTATACTGGTGTCCAGTGTGAAAACATGGTGACATAAATCCTGAAAACAAAGCTTTGCATGCCCCATTACAATGTATTATTTTAAATAGTGGGTGTGGGTACAACTCCGCCTGTCTTTGGCAGTATCTCCTCTGGAACTGTGTGAGCTCTTTCCTTTTTTCCTAGTGTATAAAATAATATGTCCTTGTGACATATTATAGGCTCTTTCATTAGAATTAATGTCTTCTCTTGTTTATTTTATTGCACTGACTTAAGAAAAATATGATACCATGCTTGTCATTGCCTTAGGGTTTTTTTCTTCTATGTAAATATTATCTTTCTGATGATTCCGAGAATTCTGAGGAAAAAAAATATTGATTTCTCTATGTCAAAAGGCTCTTCTGTATCTCATAAATATTCTTTTTGTCAAGATTTAATAATTCGTTGTCAAGCCGGTGCTTAAGTAGAATAGATTTATGTTAATACAAACTTTCTTTGGTATTAAGATGATCAGTTTTTCAAGTGAGGAAAAAAGGGAGGGTGTCAGGAGCAACAAATGATCATATGTACCATGGTTTACTTGTAACCTCAGGTTAAAATTAGATGATTTTGAGAAAAAATTCATTGGGTAGATGTTAAAATGCATACAGGGAAATAGGTACTTTTTGTGTAGCTACCTGTAGGGGAAATACTAATGCTCGTCAAAGTCAACAGGTGTTGAATCAAAATGTTTGCAAGATGGTTTTCCACACTCGTCTTGGATAGCATCTGGGAACATGGAATTTAGAGTCAATATTCAGATTTCAATTAAGCCTGAAAAACCCAGTCCAGTGCGTTTAAAAAGCAGTGGGACAGTCTTCCACCTTGTTCGCTGGGCTCTTAGCGAGGCTCTTAGCCAGGCTGCAGCCACGCACCCACAAGGCAGGGAGAAGCTTTCCATGGACCTGAATAGAAGTCCTCATAACAAGGCAAGAACATCCCTTCTCCTTACTAGAGGTAAGAGTAATTAGGTTTTAAAGTACTTCATGTATCAATGAAACCACAGAGATTCCAGTGAGAATAGATGAAAATGAGGCAAGATACTCAATTTTACAAAGTGTGATAAAAGCCAGTTTGGGACCAAGGAGATAAAGACAACTGGTGCAGTATTAATCTTTTTGGGCTATTTGTGCCTATTGAAGAAAAGCAGTTGATAAATTGTGACTAAATGCGTATTATAGCTAAGATGAACCCTACAACTTGTATAGGAAAAGTAAAAAAAAAATAAAAATTGCTGGGTCTGTTGCCTGTCTTCACTGGCCTGCTTTTTCTTACAGGTTTTTTATGGGTGTTCTTATGGGTGTGTTTTCTTATGGGCGTTCTCTGTAAATGTAGGCTGACTTTTGTTGCTGACTTTCTAGCCATCAGTAATACAATATAGAAAGAAATCAGTTCCTAATTGAGTTACCTGGGTCTTGTTTTTAATTATATGTTTCTACTAATCGAACAGCAAATTACGTAAAATTCAGAACAAAAAAAAAAAATTTCAGGATATTTTTCTTTGCGGTTCTAGTAAGTCATTATATTACGAAATCATACTTTATCTACAAAGTGAGTTGGGAAGGCAGACTAGAATGTAGATATTTTGTTACATGTGTATTGATGTTTTGTATTTTAATATGGCTCAAAGTTTGACTTGCTGCGTGACAAAAACAAGAGGGTTATATTTATTTCTGCAGCAAAATTTCAGACCAGTGAGCCTTCTGGCAGGATGATGAAAGTTGAGTTGCAGCGATGGCTGTACAGATTGCCAGATTATATTGTATATAATTAGCATATGTTCAAAATTCTTCTTGGTTATACCAGTGAGAAGCCAGAAGTACTCTCCTGAGATCAATGCATTTTCTTTGTTATTTACACTGCTGAAATCACAGTTTAGCTCATTGTGTGTTTTTATAATATGTTGTACACAACTGTGAATACATATTTGATTATAATAGAAATGTGATTAAATTTCAGCTTTGTTCACTTCACCTGCTTTTGCTCACTATCTCTCTACTGAGATTTATTCTATCGTTCAAAACTCTTCAACTGCTTCAGATAGCTGCCAGAAAAATGAAAACAGCAAACAACAAACAAACAAAATCCCTTCTGCCAAGACCTTGATTCCTTTTCCTCCTACAAACACGGGTTTCATCTCTGCTACTGTGGCAAATTTATACATTGGGCATTTCCATTCTCTGTAATGACAGAAATAGAGGCTTACAGCCAAACTATAGGAAAAGGGTAGGTCTTCAAATACTAACATTCAAATAGTGATCTTTTTATGTAACAGATAAGTATAATTTCCTATATTTCATGCACAGTGGCTTGTACCAAGAGGAAAACTCAAAATTATTCTGATAATTTTAACAACATTGCAGTCTCTCATGAGAGGTTTTCCATAGAGCGCGTGGTGGTACTGGAGTGCCTTATCAATGTGCACATGGGCTGCCCGGCGTGAATCTCAACTTTGTCATTTATGAGTACCTCTGCAATCCCAAACACCAAGTAGCTCTAAAATGATAAATAAAACTTTGTCAGCATTATTATCCAGTCTTTGTAAGTGTGAGGCAGGCTTTTGGGGTAAATCAGCACTGTCGCTTTAATGCCTGTCGACATAAGCCAAAGTTCTCTTGCTGCAATTTTTCCTTTAGTATTACATCTAGTTTTATGGAGGAAGCCTGTGTTTATTATCATCTTCTCACCCTGTTTGAAGCAGAAAAATACAAGATATCTCTTCTGAAAAAGAAGGGCAGACGCGGTCATGGAACTTGCTTCTCTGTAGTGCCCTGAATTTGCATGACATAGTTTTCCTTTTTGTTGGAAACAATGTGCCAGCCACTGACTGGATCAATAAAAATTGATTTTTGAATAGTGAATAGAAGCAAACAATTGCATAAAAGGCGAAATAATCTGATGCTGAAAGCAATCGGATAATACACATTTTACCAGTAACTGATGGGGTACGTAGAGATAAAAAATAAAGCAGGGCATTTATGACCTGGGGGAACAAGAAAAAGTTAAATGAGGTTTTAATTCTGATTTGTGATATTTTTATGACTGATATAGAACAAAGTATCTAATTTTATTCTAAGCAGGGTGGTTCTGGCTTTTTTTTTTTCGTCTTTACTGGCTAATTTCTGTTTAGTTGTGAGAGAAGTGTGCTAAGTAGACCCAGAAGGGCTTTCAAAGGATAGATTGCTATTGCTTTTGGTTGTACAAAAAGGTTAATTATGGAGGTTGGGAAAATGTTGCTGCTTTAATGATAAGGGACTACTATACAGAAATGACTAACTGAGCTAGTTTTCAGGGTCATCTTAATTTTAAAATAAATGACAAAACATCAGGCTCCTTGATCATTCTAAGCATTAAAAATGAAAGGTCCGACATGCATGAGAAATACCTAATGACCAGAAAATCTGGGATAGGTAGCAGAGGAGGAGATCAACCAAAAAATAATTCATTAGAATTTCTATGTAATGCTATCTTTCTAAAAACTAATTAAAAAAAAATGTACAAAACCAAAGTTGTAGAATTTTTGCCAGAGTTTATAGACTGTTAAATAAAACAGAATTTGTAATAAATTAAAGCCCTGGTTTTTATGCTTCTCTTCATGGATCTGATTCTGCCGTTCAAGTCAATTAGGTACTGCAGGATTTCAAAGGAGAACAGAATTTGGATTTTATTGTTGACATACTAAAGTTGACATATTATCACCATTTTTACTTTAGTACTTTAGCCTGTAATACAAGTTTTCGAATAGAAAATAATGTGTTTCCCCTCCATGTTTGGACTAAGTGACTGAAAAAGGAAAGGGTCCATTCAAGGTTTGTGCAACATTTCTTTGCCAGGAGTATGAAGACCTGTAAATTACGGTGTTTACTAGAAAATACAAGAAAGACTGTACCTGTCAGATTAAAGAATGATTGCTTAAGAGCATCATCCTTGAAAAGTGTTGAGGCCAATGGTGGGTAAACCTCTATAGGTACTAGAAATTCACATTCTGCTTAAATATGTGTTCTTATATGAATTCACTGAGTCCAATGAAAACTGCTCTAGGCTAGTGAACCTCTAAGAAATCTTGCAATAACCAGCTGTCTTCTGAGATTGTCTCAGCCAGGTGCCCTTGAGGATCCCCTCTGAGCAGCGCTAAATACGGGTTGTTGGGATCCCGGGCTGTTCTGCATTAGCAATGGTTGGTGCTCTGCTGCTAAGCCAGTCTGGGCAGAATTTCACAACAGAGGGAAATCCACTAGGGCTTAGATACCATTTATTTTTTTAATACCTTCTATGTTTCACATCTTTCATTATTTTGCGTCATTATTTTAAGTTATCTGTTAGACTCTGGGTTATGTTTGAGGACCAAGCTAATGCAGCCCAAGCCGCAAGGAGTCTGAGTTTTCATGTTCCACTCTGTCTTTGTAGTTGCAAGAATTTGTGTTGAATTTTGAGGACAGACATGGTTTAGTCCTATTCCACCCTACACTTCACTGACTTGGATGAATTGAAAAGCATCCTCCATCTGCCTACTATGCAAACAGAATATCTGTAGGAAGTGACCAAGCAGCAGTCTCATCAGTATTCCCAAGATACTTCATTTTATTTTAATGTCTCAAAATCCAATACCCCAATATTTAAAAAATTTATAATCCTAGCCTGTTGCTGTTGCAGTCAATGAAAAAATATATTCAAGTAATGCAGAACTGCTAATACAGTAAAAATTAACAAAGGTAGATGTTTGGAAGTTATTACATTAATTTATAATTCATAAAATTGATGAGTTTTGTATAAAAGTTAATATCTTGAGATACTTAGAATGAAAACAGTTATTAGAAACATTATTAACACTGAAATGAAGAAACATTTTGCTTTTCATATTCATTTTTTGTGCATGTCTTTTGCAGTTTTGAAATATGTTTGTCTTACAAGTTATGATGACGCAGGAACAATAGTTGTGGAAGTTTAGTGGTACTGAGGTGGTGGTGAAATATGAGATCTCAGCAAAGCATTACCTATGTGAATTATTAATATTTGAATATTTGACTTCTGTTTGTTCCTTTACATTCTTTAATATAAGTGCAAAAGGCAGTATTTTTCCAGCGCTTGCCCTGTGGCATCACACTACTTCCCAGTGCAGGCACAGACTGAGCTTTAAACTATAGTGGATGTCAGGAGGTTGTAGCTATTCCTTAAACTTGCATGTGTATTAAATAAGTAGATGTGTTTGTGAGCTTTTGCGCTTCTGTGGTTTCTTTTCCTGTCTTGTTGATAAGAGTTACAAGACTTACTCCCAAAATTATGTAGAACAGTGGCTACCATAATCTACAACTAAAGAGCAAAACTGTTGCTCGTTCCAAAGAGTCTATATTGAGATCTTCACCGACACAAAATGTTGAGAGGATGTAGAGTTAAAGAAAATACTGCTGGTGAAATAACGTGGGAAAGCCGGTCATAGAAGCTGATGCTCGTAGTGATGAGAGCAGGAGCTGTAGTTGCAGGAAGGGACTGGTTGATGGATAGAAAGGGCCGTTGCAAACTAAAATAGGTGGCATTGCAAACTAAGATAGGCAACTGAAAGCAGACCAAAGACCTAGAGAAGAAAAGCATTTAGTAGGAAAACACTGTGCTGAGCAATGGGTTTAGTAGCCTGTGAGGTTGTAGTTTATCCAAGAGAATCTTGGATGCTGACAGCATAGAAAATTTGAGTTATGGATATTGAGAGTCCAGAAGATTATGGAGATGAAAAGGACTGAAAGGAAGGGAGGAAGAATGACTTGTGTTTGCAGTGAACAGATCAAGCTAACGCATTGGTAAAGACTCCCCAGTGCTTGAAGTTTGCTTGGGGGAGTAAATACGGAATACCTCTGTGCTCCAGAGATCTCTTGGGCGTTAGAGACCCCTAGCTCAGGCTGGGTAGACTTTCTGGTAGACTATATTTCACTTAATTTGTAAATTTTTGCACAGTAAAAATGTAGTATATAGTAGCGTATATAAAAGCGGTGTGTCTTTTATTGAAATACCTCCCCCAGTAAATCTAAAATGTAATCAGTTGGCTTTGTTTATTCTGAAACATGTACTTTTGTTATGACAAATAGCTCCATTTGCTTTGGTTTCACATAAATACAGGAAATAAATATTTTTATTTACTGTAGTTATTCCTGAGTAGCATATGTTAGTTTGCAGCATAAGCAGCGTATATAGATTTAAGAGTTAACCAGGACTTAAGTGTAATTCCTTTTGAGCATTTAGCTATTAACTTCATGCAAGTAAAACCATTGAGTTGCTTATTTAATGACTTATTTGTTTATATGGAAAATCAATTAGCACGGCCCCTGTGGTTTCCTTACCTTTTCTCTTCAAGGGTTCTCACCAGGAGAGGTACTGACACAGCGTGCTTTTGGCACTCGCAAAGCCCCGCGTTTCGCAGGGGGCTCCCGTGGCGCAGGGACGTGCCAAGTCAGTGCGTCAGGGCAGGGTAGGACCTGGGGAGTGTGACTTCAGGGCCTTTAAACTTACTCTTAAGGCTAGCATTGATAGATACCAGCCTCAGGTATCGATGTGGAAGATAATGTTAATGAAAGGGAAACAGCATTGTTTTATTTGAATAACTGGGGGTTCAAAAAGGCTCGGTTCCAGCCTGTGCTATGTGAGCACTTGCAACTGTTTTTTTATGCGTTGGTGTTTTTTTTTTTCCCCTCCTTTTGTTCAGAGATGGATTGTTCTTTAGGATGTGAAGTCGTGTATGCACCGGGGAGGAATATGCTGGAGGAGCACCATATACGGGTAGGGATGGAGGCGAGAGGCAGTGGGCACATCTCTCTCATTTGCTGCCAATTCAGCTGGTTCTGGGCTGTGGTGGTTCCAGGTCTGGGTCTCCTCGGAGCAGGAGCAGCCAAGAGCCAGTGCTTCCAAGCTATTTGCTCAGCATTTCTGTCACTGCTTTGAAGCAGGCATATATCCTCTTGGGAGGCTTTCTTGAAGCCTCCAGCATTTTTTGCACTGGTGACTATGCCTAAATTGGCCCAGATTTACAGAAAGGTCCGTATATGCTTGCTACACTGAGATAAATCAGCCTTTTTTTCATAGGAAGTCAATTGTATTCCCATTTATCTGCCTGCATATGGGTATTGATAAGAACCCTTCCAGTCCAGTAAAGCACAAAACAAAAAGCAGGCGATGGGCAGTGAACCCCACACCTTTCTTCTGGCGTTAACATACTGAATTGGCACCAGCATGCACCAGGATAGCATCGAAAAATGGAGCTGTTGACAGCAACACGTGCTCGCAGCTACTGAATCCCAAATTAAAAAGAAATGGCAGTGACAGCATGAGCGAGACGTGCTATTAATAACATTATTTTGTACAGCATGCGAAGGAGTGGCAGCGGGGTTGTGGGAATAAAACATGGCCAAAGCACCCGCAAGGGCAGCCTTCGTCTGGTGCAACGAGCCCTCTTGGCTATGTCACTCTATTTTCAGTAGACATTCAAAAATACTTGATTTTTAATTCCAGATTTCCCTAAATTAATCACTGCAAATAAAAAAGGAAACTCTGGGAATAAAACAGCAATACCTGATCTTCCAAATTCTTTTTTGTTTTAATCATTGGTATCATGGTGCTTCCTAAAGACCAGGAGATATTTTGATGGTTTTATTTAGCTTATTTGGAGTCTAAATCTTTGCTACAATTAGAATACAACTGTAAACCATGTATTTCAAAAATTGTTTATGAACTCACAGGTCTGAACTTAATAACCATCTGTAAAATTTTAAATATTAAAATCCCTTTAGGAAATAGTGACCTTGCAGAGCTTAAATTGTTTATAAAATTCTGAAGGCTGAATTAGTTAGGAATAGCGATGAACTAGATAAAAACTAAGTAAAAAAAAAAAAAAAGTACAAGCTGTTCCTCCCCATCTGTCCAAAGGGCTTGAAGAAAAACCTGACTTCTCGCTGAACTGTCTGTGTATGCTGTTACTTCCAGTTTGCTTCTTATCGTATTTATGATCAGACCCCAGCAGCTTTAGCAAATGACTTGTGTGGTAGCTCAGCTTGGAGTTATGAACTAAGTATCTCATGCGACTGTGATCGATGCTGTCAGCAGGATGGACAGGCAAGTGCCGGTGGGGAAGGATGAATGTAAAACAGCATTTACACAACAGAAGCATTTCTTGCAAACTATAGGTCGTAACGGGTTACAGAAGTAGAACCATCCTGTTGAGCACTGGAGGGGTGCTGCTGGTGGGGTTTGTTGATGTTTAGTTGTTTTCTGTATAGAATTCAAGTCTAGATAAAAGGGAGGATGCTGAATGCCCAGTCTTGCAAACTGGGCTCTCCCAGCAGAGCTAAGGTAATGTTAAACATACTCGTCTGTGTGTTGCAGACCCTGCTACAGGGTTAGTAGTGATAGGGTTGTTGTCTTACCTCAGCTGGTGGTGGTCTGCTGTGATGAGAAAGGTCTCGCTCTACTATGTCTTCTCTACCTTTGTGTCAAAGGTGATGCTCCTGAAGAAATGTTTGGTGGCAGCAGAAAACTTCCCAGTGGCCTCCGGTTGTCAAACATGATAGATGTTTTATTAAATGGTAAATAAGAGATGTTACGGAAGGAAAGCCATAAAGAGAGAGACCTTGGCCAAAATACCATGCTGCAAAATGGTCTATAAATTAACATGGTAGTTAACTCAAACACCAGAAGAAGCAAAGAAGCTTAGATTGGCCATTATGGGGCACTTAGGGTTTTTTACAGCAGGCTGAACTTTCTGCCAGTTAATTTTTATGTTGTTTTTAAACTTGATCATCTTCACTACTGTTGTCCAAATGCCATTAATTTGAAGAACTGTCAATCAAAGCTGATTATTAGTATGCAGGGGTTGTGGTGTGCTGCGTGTAGCGCAGAATTCATTTAAGACTGAAATGCTTTAGTCCATTTTGCTTGTGTGCAGGATGGAGATCAAATATGACAGTGGCTGTTAACAAAAATGATAAAGAATCTCACAAAGCACACAATGTATTTTAAATAGTACTTTGAAGCTGAAGTTTGAAAATTCCGTTATTCAATGTTTAACCATTAAAAAAAAAAGAAGTACTTTCTAAGGACTAGGTAGCAGTGACGTGATGTAGTCAGTTTTTAAGAGTTTTTCTTTCAGATACAAACCAGAAGTTGTCGAAGTAAGATTTTTTAAATCTGAAATGGACAGAATTGTTGTTCCAGTGGTGCAAAAATAATAAATACCTGTAAGAAGGAGCATTACTGTAAATAGGGAATAAAATGCTCTGTAGAAAACCCCAAGTATATCTACTAGTTGAAAATTTTTACTTGCTTTTTCAGAGATCTGCTAAATGGCTGAGCCGTATTGGTTACAAGTTAGGTCTGTTGACTTTATGCTCTTCATTATACGTAGTGTCAGATTTGTACCTAAAACAGTGTAAGAAAGAGTAATAAAACTCTGATATGACCAGCACAAATTCTCAATACTGTACAAAATGTCACTATCTGATGTTTGTGGAAACTCTTTGATGTTTGTGGAAATAGGGTGTTAGCTTGATTTCTCAGCTCTTTCCATTTGCATTTCTGTGCTCTTTGCTTCCCGAGGAAATCTTTTTCCATTTAATTAGAAAGAAAAACTAAGATACGTAGTTGTTAACAGGCTTAATTTGCAGTGCTATGCCAAAGGTTCTTTGCAAGTCTTTGCAGGGAGTGTGGGAAGAGAAGGAGTTTCATATTGTTCCTACTAAGCCCTTAACAGTAATGCTTATTGCTGCTTTTGTACCACTGGCTCCATTATGTCTGCAATTGACTTCCACACTTTTTGCTTTTAATCAAAATTTAAAAAGACTCTATCTCACCTGCTTCACCACCTCACACACCCGCAGATGCGTACGTAACAACACCAGTTCTGGGTGTTGTTAGACCTGTGACTTTCAAAATCTGAAAACTTCAGTCTGGTACATACCAGACTGATTATATAATAATATCGAAATTTGAGATACAATCTCATGAAAACCAAGTTTTTAAATGTTTTCTAAAATTTTAAGTACACTGAAGATTATGGTCATCTATTGCCTTTGTCAATTTTTAGAACCATGTAAAACAAAAAAAGGGTGAAATACCAAAAGACATTAATTTCTGTTGTACACAAAAGTACATATGATAGGAATGTTCTACTTTGCAGTTTTACAAACTTTCCTATGTGTGTCGACTTTTTATACCAAATCATACCATGTTTGCAGCATGATTTTTCATGCAAAGTAACTTTTTTTTAACAGTTTACATGTCCTGTTAAAAGGTACTTTCTTTTTTATACAGTTGGGTTGTTTACCAATATTTTGCAAATAATGGTTAAAAAAAAATTACTCCATCGATCAAGAAGGATTAGAGAAGTTAGAGATTAACAATGACAGAGACAAAATTACGTTCTCCTTTAAAAAAGGATGTATGAAACAAATTGAGTCCTGGACTTCAGTCAGCTTGTTGATTAGTACTCCAAAAAATACCAAACCATTGACTGATGTAGTATGTTAATATCCATGGACAAATTCCATATTGCAATATATGTGCAGAGTGGCTCAGCCTGACAAACCTGCCTCGTGTAATTCACAATATTCCACCTAAGGAAGGCCTAAGTCTCAAGGAAAACAAAAATCTCTGCTATCACAAGTCTGGTGGCTAGCAGTGGTTATTCTTAATGCCAAACATCTGTTGCCAAGCACATTCGTTACTTTAAACTAATTACCATACTAAAACAACAGCAGTGTAATCCCAAAAGGTAACTTCCAAATCATACAAATATCTAAGTGCTGGCAAAATGCAGCTGGGAATTTACTCACTTCAAGTGTTTTTGTTATAGCAGAAGACGACTGAATTGTCAGAATGGAAACATTTAGCAGCAATAATTTGATTTCAACAAAATGGAGATGGAATTGAGACAGAATTGATTGTTTTCTGCCAATTTGTTCACAGATTTCCTTGCAGATCAGCAGAAGAGCTGCTGGCTACCGGGAGCCCGGGCAGTCCTCCAGCATCACCCTTGCTTTCTCTGGCTGCCATCTCCTCCGTGGAGGTGCTTAGGGAAGGGAATAATTCTTCAGCTTTAGACAACTGGGTGATTAAATATCATAGTTTGTCTTCCAGCGAAAATTAATGACTTGCCAACCTGTCTGCAAGTTTTTCTAAAGCTTCTTTGTAATTGTCACACTAAAGGATTTGCAAAACAGTCCCTTACAAGTTGAAGAACCGAGGCAGGCAACCTGTGAGTGGTTCGCTGTAGCATCACCCAGCCCGGCTCCTCTGTACAGCACTTCTAGGTAGGAGTAGTGTGCAGATGTAAATTAAGATTACCACGTTTCTGTTTTGTGTAATACCTGGCATTTTCAACACAGTGGATATATGGGCTATTTAGACTATGTCTATAAGCTTGGAAGCAATTTAACTCTTTAATTACACATTTCATGTAATCACAAGTTACTAAAGTGTACATAAGTAATTTACACATTGAGCAGTATAATGCCCTCATCCTCTATTCTTTTTAATTCTCTTCTTAAAAACAACATCTGCAAGTAACTTCTTTATAGGCAAAATCCTTATATTTTCTAGGATTTGTTGCAAAATAAAATTTGACTATTTTATTTCATCCCTTTAGTTGGTTACCGCCTTTTCATACTCTTAAAGCAGTGATGTAATCTGCGGTACTTGAGACATATTTCATAGTGACCCACTGTACCCATGTTCCCACTGAAATTCCTTGCGTTTGGTGCAGGTAAGAGGGTCTCTGCCCCTGGAAACAACTACAAGACAGGGGACCTGGATTTTCAGATCTTTAAATTATGAGGTAATGGTTTGTATTTGAAAGCGCAATGTACATTTATGGTACTGTTTGCATGGTAAAGAACTTGCCATCCACACAGAGAGCCCTGGAATATCTTAAAAGGAAAACCAGTAAGCATAAGAATGGTAAAACAATGAAACTCATTGTATCCCAAATAATTGGGGAACCCAAATAATCTGGGATGCAACTGAGCGCTGTCAGCCCAGAAAGTCATCCGTACCCTGGGCTGCATCACAAGCAGCG
>NW_009632328.1:0-271 GCF_000690535.1 Cariama cristata
AAAACAGCTCCACGTCATGCGCCGAAGCCAGTAGATTCCCTGTCGAGCAGGGGATTTTTATAAAGGCAATGAGATCAGGACCTCACAGTAAAAGCGAAGCGCACATAGGGCATGTAAGAGATGAGTCTTTGCAAAACTGGACTGCGTGAGGGTCTTGCCTCCAGCAGTGTCAGGGTGAACCCTTCCCTGCCCGCGTGTCCCAGGGCACCTCCCTTCATCTCCCCAGGGATGGAAATCAGCCTTCCTCATCCTGCAGCCATGGCAGGGAATG
>NW_009632328.1:291-16548 GCF_000690535.1 Cariama cristata
AGTAACTTTCCCAAGCCCTCCTTAATACAAATAATAAAGAGGAATTTGAACTGGCCAACAAAGATAGAACCAAAGCAATCCCAGCGGGAGCATATTTTTATAAGCCAAGGCTATAAGAGAAAGGGCAGGAAACCTGACACATCACAAATCACTCTCCTGTCGCTTGCTGTAATCTAGAAATGCTGTATTAAAAATCAGAGCAGCCCTGGCTGCCGGCAGCGAAGCAGAATCGAGGGCAGGGAGGAGGGCAGCTGGGGTTCAGGTCTGGCTGCCAGGTAGATGGAAGTCTCTGAGGCTGGTAAGTGCTGCACTGCTCTGCTACGGTTTATAAACATATAGAGCTGCCTGGCTCAGTGACATCCATCACCCGCAGCCAGCAGACGTAGCTGGGGGGGGGTGTCTCCTTCCCTGCTGGCCGGCCGGGCTCAGCTCTGCTGCTTGATCGGGAAAGGGCTCAGGACAGAGCCCCGTGTTTCCAGTTTGTCCCCAAAAACGCACTCCCGGGGTGAGGAAGGGGCAGACAACACCCAGGGCTCCTGGGTCCTGCTTGCCTGCAGCGAGCAAAGGGCTCCTGTACCCTGGGCATTGGAGGGGGGCGAAGGGATCGGACCCCCCCAAGCCCCGGACCAGCCACATAGGGCTCAGCACCGCCAGGCAGCCCAGCACACTGGTCCGGCTGATGGCAGAGCATCAGGCATGCAAGGATAGCACACCTCCTCCTCTTCCTCCTCTGAGTGTTTGCTCTTAATGAATCGGACCGGGCGCTAATGAGGTCGGGAAGTCACCTCCTTTTGTCCTGGCCGTGGTCATGGCTGCTGCGAGTCCCTGTGGCCCGCTACCGAAGTCAGAGCAGCAAAACACATCAGCTCATGGTGATTCACCTGAAAAATTAGGTTCTGGGGAAATGGGAGCTCTTTGCCAATTCAGCACAAAGTGAGGCGATAATTACAGGGGGAGCAGCAAAAAATATTCAAGGGTGTCGAAGCACTTCAGGGCTTTCAAAAGCAGCAGTTTTTTTCTTGGGAAATGCAGATGCCTGTTTGCTTTGAGGTTTTACAGGTGAGACCTTTGACAGCATTTTAACATTTTCCGTTTTCAAACCCAGCTGCTCTGATCACAGAGGACAGAGCGGCTCAGGAGGAGGCAAGAAGCATCCCAGAGAGGAGCAGGAGCCTCCTCTCTCCCTCCCTCCCTCCTCACCTGGCTCCATCAGGGTTTCCAGCACCACGAGACCTATTTTCTCACATCTCTCCCACAGCAGAACCAAATAGCCTGAAACTCGCCAGCTCCAAGCACTGGTCAAGAGATCTGGGGATCCCAGGCATCTCCTGGCCATGGGAAAAGCCCAGGGCAGGGCTGGGCGAGATGCCCCCATCCCAGCACCCTGCTGCACCATCGTCTGCGGCCAGTGCTCTTCAGCTTGCTCAAATAAAGCCCCATCTGTGCAGATTATTTACAGGAGGATGTTTGCTCTGTTGCAGAAGCTGATTTGGTGATGAAAGTTTAAACAGGATAGAGAAGGGAGAACCAAGCATGATGTCCTAGAGATGGGACACGGCCCCATGGCAGCACCCCTTGGCCCCATAAGCACCTCATTGGCACAGACGCAGAGGCTGGGATCCGCAGAGATCCACCAGCCCTGGGACAACCTGCCCTACAGGTTCTAGGAGACTTGAAATGACGTGTCCATACACAGAGTAAAAAAAACCCTGTTGGTGTCCAAAAGTCCAGGGATCCATCAGAGATAGCCCTGTGTGCTGTGAACAGCCTCCAGGAACGAGCACGGCGAGCCGGAGAAGGGCAGAGCAAGGGAAGCCCTGTCCAGGAATAGTTCCCCCAAAAGCGAGCACCTGCTCTCGCCTTGTTGCCCAACTGGGAAAGAAAAGCCCTGCTCGGGGGCTGGAGCACGTTGCTGCGCCCCAAGGTAGACCAGGAAACCACTCCGAGTCCCTTCAAGCACCGAGATAATCCCCAGGCCACCACATCCACTCTTCCCTTTGCAGTCGGGGGCAGATGAGGAGCCCAGCCCTGGAGAAGAATGCCCAGATTTCCTCCCAACCCTTCCAGATCTCACAGGAGATGGCTGGTTTGTCCCTTGAGCCTCTAGGATGTGTCCAGCAGGCAGGGACTGCTGGAGATCACCTCTTTGAACCTCCAAATGCTTCCTTCTGGCAATCAAGGAGCCTCCTGGACCACGGTGGGAGGTGAAGCACAGCCGGAGCAGCCACACGCAGCGCCCATCCCATCCCAACTCACCTGCATGGACACACGTTTACTCAGCTCCTTCTTTCTCAACACCCTGAAGATGGCCTCTGGAGCTCTCCTCTTACTCCTACCTCCAAAGCACTGGTGGAGAAAGACCTCACCTCTTCGGAGCCAGCCCTCGCCACCCTCTTCTGCCAGCAGAGCCCAGAGCTGACCACCACGTCTGCACACCTCTTGTGGGTGAGGCTGAGGAGCCGGGGGACATCAGCAGCTCGGAGAAGACGTTCCCCCGTGGATGGATCAAGAGCAGGGAAAGGGCTGGGGAAGTAGGAAAACCTGCATTCGAGCCGGCACCGCTTGCTCAACCGCTGGTTAGTGGTTCCACAGGAGACACCTTCCCATGCTCACCTGGACAGACATGTTCCTAGTGAGGCAAGGCCGTCAGCAGACAGGGAGTGGACGGGAGGCTGCAGGAGGTACAACCCTTGGCAGATGCAACCTCCTCTTCACCACAGCCGGCGGCGGCGAAGAGGCTGCCAGCGAGTCCTTCAGCTCTCAAGATGCTTTTGCTCTCTGCTCTGCAGCATTGGGGTTTGCTATGGCCGTTTCTAGAGGAAAAAGGGGTTTCTCATGCAGGACTAATCCAACCTGGGCTTGCTCCTAGGTAGCTTCGGTATTTGTTGTCATAATACTTCTTCATGTTCCACAGTTTTGTGATGCTTTCGGACGAATGCTGCTCCGTGCCCCTTCCTGAGCTGCCCCAGGGCCAAGCAGCACTTAACCAGAGCTCTGCAGGGACGCAGCACGCTCCGAGTCCAAGCTACAGCTGGTTAAAACCAGCATCATGGGTGGAAAATGAGTGAACCATGAAGCTGTGGGCTTTCAGTTGCTCTAAAGTTTGTTTGACCCTTAGGGCATGGACAAATCCTAGAGGTATCAGGGGGCTGAAGTAAGAGATGGGAAGGACCCCAGGCATTACCACAAGCTCACCTGGACATCTCAGCAGTAGAGAACCTCCCAACAGGGCTGGCTGAAATCATCCCGAAGGGATGGGGTCAGCAGAAACCTGGAGCGGGAGATCGGGACATCGTACCCGAACAGGTCTCGCCTGCTTTGTGGAGACCAACCTGAACTTGCCTCTTGCAGTCATGGCAGAGGTGCTGGGTGACAAGGAGTAGCCACCCAGGCCTGTCCCACCACGGAGCTCCTCCATGGCTTCCCTCCCACTGCCGGCTCTCATGGACGGTACTGGATGTGGCTGCCATGCTTTGGGACACAATGTCCTCGGCCCCACGGCTCTCCCACTGATCTCCCCAGGAGCGCAGGGTGCAGCAGAAGGCTCCATTCTCTGGCAGGAGAAGGTTACTCAGATTAAAAACACATTCCCATGTGTCATAAACCCAAACACTGCTTCCTCCTCCCACCACCCTCACCGTGGAGCTGGGTAGTATCTCCAATGCTCACCACAGTGCTTCAGCCACGCTGCCGGTGGCCTCGCCAGCCAAGAGCACCTTTCCCATCACATCCCTTCGAGGTGGATCCACCACGTCCCCTCAGAGCATAGGTTGGAGAAGGGGAGACCTGCACAGACATGACAGGAGCAATCACATCCCCGAGGGGTCCAGCAAGGCGCTCTCAGCACCAGCCTTGCCATGGCACACGGCATCCTTTCCCCTCCTATGCCACGATGGTTGCCAGATGCTCAGAGCAAAGCAGCAAAGCTCCACCGTCACCAGTGCCATGACTCACAGCCACCTTCCAAAGGCTGGTCTCACTCCTCCCAGGCGTTGGGTTATTCCATGCTCAGACCCCCTCTTCAGATGCTGCTTCAAACCACTTCTGGATGGTTGAACAAGGCCCATATCAGCTGCCTTCCCACACCTTGATGAGGCCTCATGCCTTGTTCTGGTGTAGAGCCGTGGCTGCTCCGGGCTCAGGAGGGCTCAGACATTAAGTGGGAAAATGCTGATTTTGCAAGGGGCTCTAACCACGGAGGAGAAACAAAGCCCTACTTGGGAGAGCTGCAGATCAAACCAAGCCAGGGAGCATTTCTTGCCAGCCGTGAGCGAAGGAAGGAGACGAGGAGAACCAGGTGAAGATATGGACAAAGCACCATCTGCCGTGTGTCTTTGCAGGATGCTAGCCAGTTTTCACAGCCCTGAAACGGAGATCTCTCGTTCGCAAATAGATGATGGAGTCTGGTGAAATCGAAGGGCTGTGGGGTCAGGATGAAACACTCCTCCAGAGCCATGAGTCAGCCTGTAGTGTTCCTGTGGACAGGAAGCCCGTGAGTCATGGGCTGCAGCTGGGTTGGAGATGACCACTAAGAGCATCACTGTTATTTATAGCCAAGACACGAGTATGGGCAGAAAGACCCCGACAGCTGCCCCAGGGGTATTGCCAGCACGTCACACCCCGGGCACCTGCCGCTCTCATCTTCTGGGTCCCTGTCCTGGATCTCCAACCTGGAGTTGGGTTTGTGGTATTCTGGATGCATCCCCTTCATCCAGGTGACACCTTCCATCCAACAGCCAGTCTGCATGCCAAAGCCAACGTTGCCCGTTGCCGAAATACAGCATACCCCTCATGGGTACCACTGTTGGAGAGAAATATATGAAAGACAAACGCGGATTTTGCAGAGGGATTTCTTACATAATTTATCTGTAATTCAAGAGGCACTAAGGCAATACGGGAACTCTTGCGTGAAGCCTTTCTTCCACCTCAAAGGTTTGGCTTCTCTGGCTTTGCCAGCCAGACCCCACCTCAGTGGCTCAGGACTCTCCTCCTGACTCCCCAGCCAGCCTTCATCTCAGACTCATCCTCCATCCCCCTCTGCACCCTCGTTCTGAGGCATTTGGGTTGTGCCTCACCGACGGTGAAGGAGCAGCTGTGAGCACAGCATGCAGAGCTGCGAGGCCAGGAGCGAAGCTTGCCAAGAGATTTGAAGAAGGGCTGGTTATGAGTAGCTGCCCTTTGCTAGCTGGTTTGCTTCGTGCCTCCCTTCCGACGGCGTGGTGCGCTCAGCCAAATATCGTTAAAGGTTTGTCCACACGCTGATCACCTTATTTGCCTTCAAAGCTGGAGCAGCATCTCTCTCCTGCACCATGTTCAAAGCCAACAGAGGCTCACTCCAAGCTTCCCTTGGCTGTGGGAATCGGCCAGGACACTTCGGAGAGAAGCGGCTGATGCCTTCAAAGCGAAGTACGGCTTGATAAGTGGGGAGTGGAGAGAGGCATTTTAGCTCCTACTGGGTAATTATCACCTACGGAAAGTTGAGGAGTTAGCTGGTGGGAGAGCAATTATAACCTAGCATCAAACCAATCTCTCCCCCAAATCCAGTCTCTTTAGTGTCCAGGAGTGTTTGGTCTGGTTCCAAGGCTCAGCTTCTGGAGGAGTTTGGAGAGGTCCCTCGACAGACCTCCAACACGGCTGCACAGCAGAGACCACATCCCTTTTCTTCAGAGGTGTACAAAAACGGGTGACGCTTCAGGGCGAGAGGCTGAAGGAAAACAAATGGCTTTGTTCAGGAGAACCAGTTGTGGCGAGATAAGTGACTCAATTACAGTAAGTCCCTTTACAGCAAAACCGCCAGGTGCCAAAAGACTTTTTAATTTAGCAGAGAAAGGCAGATCAACGGCAAGCATCTGGAATCCGAACACAGACAAAATCCAATTAAAAATTAGGTAACGCTGTGAGTGGAACAAGCTATGAAGTGATGGATTATTCATTCCAGGATGTCTTGAATTCAAGGGAGGAGGAATCTAATGGATCCTTCTAGCACCGTGTCTGTTGATGATGAACGCTCCTGCCCAACTTCTGAGAGCATGCTGACTCCACTGCAAAAGCCAGGCCAGGAGTTCGGCTAAATGCAAAGTTCCCGTGCATGTGATAGAGGACGACCCACAAGTCCTACCAGATAAGTTGCACTGTTTTATGCTCGGAGGCATTAATAACCCAGAACTAGCAACCAACTCCATGGAAACCAACTGGTAGTCAGTAACAAGTTCTCCTGTTGCTATAGGAACAGGGCCCAAATAAATAAAAATTACCTATAATTTTTCCTCCCCAAACTTCTCCCACATTACATTTCCATAGCAACTAATTAGCTCGTTAGTGATCTGAACCAAACCAGTGGACAGGTGGAAGTGCCCAGCTGCCGTGCCTGGCTCTGTCCTCTCTCGTGGTCAGCTGAGAAGAGCCATCAGGATAGTTTCTGATGGGTTTAAGGGGAAAGGCTTGAGCACGAGGAGTTGGGTGTCTCAAGGCTGGATTTCTTCATGCCTTCCCTATGACACCTCCGATACAAATATCACTCGGTCTCTTCTATTTCTAGCTGACACTTCAGTTTCTTGACCTTGTCGTTTCCTTTCCAGACTCCTCGTGTCTCCGCTGGGCTCAGCATTGGTCTGTCTGACAGCTGCACGGCTTGGCAATGCTCTCTCATCCTTCTGGCCACGATATTCAGGTCTCTTGGCTTGTTACTATCTTCTGCACCAAACTAACACACTTCACCTGCCGGGTCCTTGCAGAACTCTCTCTTTTCTCATTTACACTCCACAACTACATCCCTCCATCCTCCTCTGGCAGTTTACTGTCATGGGTCTCCTCCATCGCTAAGCCATGCTGTAGCATTGTGAGGCCATTTACACCTAAGTCCAACCAATCTGAGCCCTGGGGAAGCCACTGTTCAACTCCACTTGGCCAAACCAGTGCCAATCACACTGGTCTGAAGAGACCCACCACTGCCTTGTTTAAAGTAGCGATGGATGCCTTTGTCATCTTCACGGCCAAGGAAAGACTGTAGCTTTGCAGACGTAGGGCTAGAAGGATGCGCTGGATCACCCTCTTTTGATTTCAAGATATCCTGGATACAACATGATCCTCCCTGGAGGCTGATGGACACATTTGCACCCCATGTACTGCCTGTTTGGCAGAGTTCAGGCTGAGCACCCAGAGCCAGGCTGGACGGCATCAGTGCATGGGTGCTGTATGGCCTGCCTAAGCTCCGCAGTCACAGGAGATGACTGATGACAGAACAATCAGGTGTAAAAACTCAATCAGGAAAAAAAAAAAAAAAGTTAGAAAAAAAAAAGAATGAAGTGGCAGAGTTGCTGTTGACAAGTGTTGGTATAATTAACACAAACAAGTGCAGCCAAGGAGATTAGACGCATTAAACCACGGTTGCATGCCCATAGAGAGGAGGTGCTACCTTCAATTAGTGTCAGAAACTTTGGGAAACAGAGATCAAGTCCGATTTCCTTCACTGTAGTAGAAACCCGCTGAAACCTGAAATCTGCTGAAAATCCCCAGAAATCCGCTGACTTGCAGCCACAGGAAAACAGAGCCCAGGTCTTCTTGGTTTTCTTTCCTATGATTTCAATATTTTGGCACCTCTCAAGGAGTAAGTTATGAAAATAAGGTATAAAGGAAGGGAAAAAACAATCAGGAATGAAAGGCAAGAAACTGAGAGTCTTTGAAACTAGCAATCATGAATCTCTTAGTCCAGGGCCTAAAGTACAAAGTGAGAACAAAAAAAACCCAAAGACGACAGCTGAATTCAAGGGAGGACAGCTTTTCTTCTCTGAATTTACCCAGCCTCTCTTTTTTCCCAGTCTTTCGGGTGGATGGACCTACTCCTGGGCACCACAAATCCATGCTGACCTACAGGAGGAGAACGAATGCCTCAGGGACTCAAAGCCCTGTAGAAATGCAAAATTTCCTTCTCCTATTCCCTTTGGTTTTGCCATTCCAGTGTTCCTGGGAGCCTGGCTTATTCACAGAGAGAATAGCAAAGTATTCCTCGCTCCAGAGAACCTCCAGCCCTCCTTGGGAATGATGCAAAGCCACCATGCCTTTGCCATTCCCTCCAGCATGATGATTTGCAAACTGCTCCCAAGAACAAGGTAAGTAGGTGTCCTCTGGGACAACCTGAATGCTCAGGACCTGGGGGCTTCAGTTAAAATCCTTTCTGGGACTTCTGATAGAGTTGGCTGCACTGAACGTTTCTCCTGAGCCCCTCATAAATTGTTGATAAGGATGAGTCAGTGGAAACAAGATATCTGTGTGTTAGTTTCATCAAAGGCAGGAAAAATTACATGAATTTTTGCAGATTGGGTATCACCAGATGGGAGGGAATCTGTTGCAGAGACCACTGATACCATCTGGAGACCTGCCCACCCCTTCGCATCCTCAGCTCTCAACACTTTCTGCTACCACCTCTGCTCCGCAGGCTCCTAAATACAGGAAACCCTCTTCCAGCCCATCCTCCTTCACCAGGCTGCAGGGTGCATCCCCAGCCCCACGCAGGTGGCAGGATCGGCCCTTCCCTCCCACCCCACAGCTGCCCAGCGACCAGGGCAGAGGTGGCAGCAGGAGCAGGGAGCCAGGAGGGGACATGTCCCTGTTCCCCCGGCACTCGTGTCCCCTGTGACATGAGTAGTCAGCATCTGAAGTCCTGGATGGGAGGACTACGGTGCTCATGTTGATGGTTTCTTCTTCCCCACTTCAGGATCCACTTGGGGTCATTTTTAGATGTTTGCTAACATTTTTACACCTTGCATTTTCTCCACTGGTCTGCAGCTCCACGTTAAATCTGAATTTACTGTTTGCTGTGCCATTTACATATGTTAGATACTAATTCTTTGGTCTCCTTGTTACCCCAAAAACCGGTTCTGCATGTCCTTCACCGATCACTGATGAGGTGTTTATAGCCATGGGGTCTCCACCGCCAACCCTGGGACCCCAGGTCTCACCATCCCACGTCTGCACTCCTCTACGCCACATCCCACATCTCCGCTTCTCACATCTCTACCTTCATGCCAGACCTATATTTCTCTATCCCACATCATATTCAAGGAAAAAATGTCTCGTCCTACAAAGAATAACTGCTTGCTAATGTTATCTGGATAAAACTAGGGCTGTGCCATACAAACAGGAGTAAAATAAATTAGCCATAGCTACCTGCCTAATTAGAAAAACTGCTGTTACATCTAAACCAAGTAAAACAAAGCTACGGAAGGTCAAGAAAAGTTCTGACAGAGCAGGTCCACCAAGCCTCAGTCCTGAGACCTTGCAAACTCAGTGCAAGGCTTATGAACTTGTGCAATGGCAACACCACATCAAAGAGCTACAGGTATCAGGGGCTGCATTGCGGAGCCCCATCTTCTCACCTCCGCATGCCCCGGGGTAAGTGGCACTGCCACCCTGGGGGACAGATGTGTCCTTCCAATGGCCCACTGAAGAAGTTGAGGTCAGGGTAGAGGGTTATCGTTTTCACCCCAACCTGGGGGAAAAACGCCCGGCATCTTAGGCAAGGGACCACAGCCCTGCTTGGGATCTCCAATGCCTTCATGGCTACGTCCAAGCCACTGCTGAGGACCAGGGATGGAGAACAGGCTGCCGTCTCACTCTTCCTCGTGTGCTTCATTACCTCCAAAACTACACAAACACTGAACGCCCAGTTAAACACTCGCTGACAGAAAAGCATCTGGAGCAGTGGGCAGCATGGCTCTACGAGGAATATTCCCCCCCTCCATCCCAGGGGCTGCGCTTCCAGTCAAATTCCTGTAAATCACACATGAATTCCCATAATTAATCGCTGCTGTCCCCAGCTGCGCACATGTTGATGTGAGCGATAGCAGACAGGACGGGCGCGCAGGGAAGGTGGAGAGCTGAGCCCACATCCTCGCACAGATCAGGTCAGGATGAGGCCAAGCCAGGTACCACGCGTGCTGGAGCAGCAGCAGTGGGGGGTGCTGGAGGTGCTCCCCAACCACCCCTGGCTGCAGCGAGATGGAGCCATCTCAGGGCTTTGCCAAGCAAATTGGCTTTTTTTTTTTTAACCAGAAACAACACAAGCTGCCTGGTTAAGTCCCCTTTAAGACATGCAGTAAATTCACCTAGCCCCACAATGTGATCTGACCCCAGGGTGGATGGAGCCTGGCTGCCGCGTAGCTTCTCTGGTGTCTCATAAGGACCAAGCGGCATCAGCACGGGCACACAAGCCCCCGTCTCGCCTCCCTCCTCCACCAGCCCCGTCTCTGTGTCACCCATGGGAATCTGATTATCAGCAAGATCTCTGCCACCGTCAGATGTGATCAAAACCACAATTCAATTAAATTTGATTGGATTGAAAGCTGAGGATTTCAAGGAGACAGGCACGTACACCCAGAGCGGGATGCCGTTCCCCGGGAAAGCAGGCTGAGATCTGCAGGATGGTTGACTCTAGGTGAAGGAAAAGCTGGGGCGCAGCTCCGGCCCCAGGATGAACTCCATCCCTTGGGGCCAGCAGCCTTTGCCAGTTCACATATCTGCCTTCTGGAGGATCCCAGATAGAGTAAGGTGAGCCCAGCCTCCCGGAGATGCTTTTAATTCTTTCTCATCTTTTGAAATCAAATAAAATTCTGAAGGAGAAACTTTGTCATCTGAGAAAGAGAGGGGAAGAAAAAAAAAAAAAACCCACACCTGGAGATGAAAGGGAATTCTAGATGGGTATTTCATCTCTTGCTCCTGTAATGAATGTGAAAAGAAAAAAAAGAAACAAACAAAAAATCCCAGACATGGTTAATGAGCTTTGCATTTAAATGTGGCACCAATGTCACCGCACAGACGGTTCCTTCAAGGACCCGCGTACCTGCTCACACCGGGGCGATGGGCACGGGACAGCCCATCGGAGCAAATATTGGATCAGATTAAATTTCACTAGTGTTTACTAAATAAAACATGCATTTCGAGAAATCAAGAAAAAGTTTGTTAAATATTTTAGTACATCTGGTCTCCTCTTCCCCACCCATACACGGACTTACAAAATGCTTTGCATATTTATTTTAGCATGCACTAGATTTATTTAAAAATAGCATCACCAGCACTGGAAACAGCCCACTTGCTTTTCATCTAGATCTTTGCATTAAATCAATGAATCCAAAATTAAACAAGGTTGGGTGAACTAAATCTATACAAGGACCTATTTGCTGATCAATACAGAAATGGATGCCTGGGATCTCGTTACTGTGTGAAATATGGGGACTTACGAGAGAGAAATTGGTTTTGTTATTATATTTAAAAAAAAATATCAGATTTAATCTCCCCACATAAAAAAAAAGTATTTATCGGAGAGATGCTTTCTCCTAAATAATTCATGCTGGTTGTATAGTACCCAGAAGAAAGACAACTCCCATCTTCCATTCCTAATGAGAGGGGGAAAAGACCTCCGATATTTTTCTCGGGTTCAGTTTCAGCAGCGCAAGGAGCAGAAACTGTCCTTGGCTTCAAGAGGGTGTCCTCCCCCCACCACCACGGGGGAGCCGACCCCTCCAAAACACAAAGAGAAACCAGAACGCGCTGCATACGGAGGGAGAAGAGCTTCAGACACGTCTGGAGGCCAAACTCAGACCACCAGTAAGAGGTACCTGGCTTTGGCGTTGAGGTTCAAGGGATGACGATGGCGACCAAGTAGCTGGAACCCATCTGACAGAGGGAAGAAGGGTCTCCTGAAGAAACCACCTCAATATGGCCATAAAATAAATCCAGCCTCCCCTCTGTCTGTCTGGGGCGGGGTGTGTTCATCCAAACGGGGTGGAGGTGAAGCCGCCCTGGGCTGCACCGAGCACTGGCTCCCCCAGCAAAGGGGAGCTGAAAAACGACCAAAAGTCAACCCAGGCCACCCCACTGGAAGTACGTGGGGGACACCAACCACAAAGGTCAGTGGAAATCTCTCCCGGCCCAGAACAGGAACAGAATTGGGGCTGAAGAGCATGGATTTGGGAAAGAAAGATGACTGGCCTTTTAGCTCATCTTGGGAACAAAATTTGGGGCTGACTTTGGGAACTGCCTTGCACAGCCATGTGCTCAGCCAGGTCCCTTTCTCCTAAGCATGCTGCGATAATTGATCCGCCGAGGGCTGGACCTGCTCCGCTCTGAATAAATCTGCACATCAGCCACTTCCATGAATGAAAAATACATGCACCAGTAAATTGGAGGTGAAATAATACATCTGTCGTCAGCACTCTCTTTTTTTTTTTTTTCCTCCTTTTTTTTTTTTTCCCCCCTCTTCCATGAGTTTCATTAAGGAGAGACATAACATCTCTGATAAAGTTAACACCATCGGTTCACTAATTGTTCTTGACAGTTCCCTGTTGCTTTGATGATGGATCTCTGCAGAAACACCAGTCCCAGGCAGGCAGGGAGAGATAAAGTCACCTCTTCAGGCTATTTCTGGAAGAAAACAAAGCAAAGCTGCAGAGCCCGTGCCAGGCAATGGCCCCAAGCCGTGGCGAGGCTGGGGACACGGGGGTGGCAGGGGTGTCCCAGGATCCCTGCGAGGTGCCAGCGCTGGATTCGGATCCTGCAGTGCTTCCTCTGAGCGAGCGAGCGCGCGCAGGAATGAAAGGAGGAATGAGAAATAGCTGACCCTGGCTGGACACATCATGAGTCCCCGAGGGGCAAACGGAGCTCAAGGGACAATCCCAGCCCCAGCTTCCCCGATCACCTTCACCCACCTGCATCTTTCAGCCCTTCTCCAGGCCAGGAGCTGGGCAAACCCAAAATGACTAGTTTTGAGCCCAGTATCCTCTCCATGGGGGGCTGGCAGCCCTTTGCATCCCCACGAGGAGGGACTCCACGGTGTGAAGAATGCAAGGGACCAGGTGCTCGGTTCCCACTCACATCTCAGATGACTTCAGCCCTCCCGTGGGCAAGGCAAGGGTGGTTGTAGCAGCCAGCTCCACTCAGCATCACCTCAGGATGCCTGGAGAGGCCAGGTGGGACAGTGACAATACCAGCGTCCCCCACCTCTGCGTGAGCCCCGTCCCATCCCCACGCTGTCCCCTGTCCTGTCCCTGCACGGCCAGCAATCAGGTTAGCAGCTTGCAACACTTTCGAGCACGCAGCAAAGAGGCAACAGCTGCTTCCTGCTGGCCCAGATCGAGGATTTTAATTAAGGAGAAGATTTGGGGGAATAAAGGGGAAGATCACTCCCAAAGCTGTAATTAAAGAAACTCAGGGCGAGGCGGGATGATGAGAAAGGACACGTCGTGCTGCTGATGGGGCTCAGCTCGAGAGGGCAGTGCAAGGGGAGTGGAGACCCCCACCATGGCCCCGCGGTGCTGGCGCAGCCCCCTCCCCGAGGGGAGGTATCCCCCCCACACGCAGGTCACGGAGGCTGCTCTGCACCCCCAAAAACACCCCCAGCCCTCCAGCAAGATTCACCAAACGCAGAGCAAGCGGGCACTCCAGCGTAGTTAAAAATACATCAAACCTAAATTCCTTTCGATTTGGCACTGAGTTATGGCAAAGGTTTGCCTGGCGAGGCAGGAGGGTCCTCATGGCACACGATCCTGGCCCTGATTCACCCCCTCCAAGCCAAAAGGGGCCAGGTCAGAGCCCAGGAGGTCACCGTGGCTTTTGGGAGGTGGGTGCCACCGCTGGCACCAGGACCCACCGAGCACTGGGTGTTTGGAGAGGTTCCCAAAAAGCGGCATGGCTTGTGATTTGGTGTGCGCCAGCACTCGGGGAAAACCACCGTTTCAATACGGTGCTGCCGAGAGCAGCATCGCCAGCTGGGCCGGGTGACCAAGGGCACCGAACCTCCCGCCCCGTCTCCAGTGGGATGGGGGTGCCTGGCCAGGGAGGGTCCGAGACCTGTGCCGGTTGCCGGTGTCTCTCCATCAGCTGCTGGGCCAGGCACAACCGTGCCACCAGTCTGCTCAGAGCTGGTGCTGGAAACGGGCGATTTTCCTAAACACGTGGCGAGCACTTTATTTAGCTCTTGGTGTGTCTCCTCAGCTGTGAAGGAGCAGCTCAACCCCGTGGGCAACCTCTGCTCCCCAAAACCCCCTTGTCCTGGAAGAAGAGGCTGCATGGCCGCCTCCAACACTCAAAAATCCTCCAGACTTCAGCAAGAAGGCACAAAGCCAGCCCCAGACAGGGCAGCAGTGTCCATCCCAGCTCTGTCCGCTGCTTGGAGCCGTCTCCAGCCCCAGAGCTGCACATGGGACAGACTTTGGAGATGGCTCCCATGGCTCACGCAGTCCAAAACCTGCTCGGGCATCTCCCTGCTCCCATCACTACAGGGGACCGCAGGGACAGCCCCTCCTGCCCACTCGAGGGGAGAAAAAGCCGATGGGGGCTCACAAGCCCTGATGCTGCACATCCCTGCATGGCTGTTTGGTGCAAACCAGCCCCTTTCCCAGCCCCACGTCTGCTCCCTCACCGCACCCTTAACCCCTCCTTTTCTCTAGTCCCATTTAACCTGAGCTTCTGCTTCACTTCTTTAACAGAAAGGAAAAGGAAGAGGAATGCAGCCGACCTGCCGGGCCAGCCAGCAATGAGCCAGGTACTCGCCACAAAACATCTCTCTCTGGCACCAGATGCTGACTCCGCAGCGATGGGGGCTCAGCACAAGGCAGTGAGCAGGGATCGGGGCTGGAGTGAGACTCTGACAGTGGGAAGACCCCATAAAACCTGTTTCCAGATGACCACAGCCAACCCTTTGTTAGGGGTGATGGCCACAGGAGCTGGGTGGGACCCCAGACCTGGGACCTAGAAGCACTGCAGGAACCAGGGCTGCGTCCTTGGATGCGCAAGTAGAGGTGGCTATGCCCAGTGCTGGGGGTCCCCCATCACGTTAGGGGCCAGGAAATGAGGTTTTGAGGAGAGAGGTGCAGCAACAGTCCCTTGTAAGGGGGCCGAGTCCCCTGGTCATGCATGGAGTGAGGCAACAGACCCTGGCACATGATAGCCACAGCATAAGTCTCCAAAAAAAATAAAAACCCAACAGCCCTAAGAAAAACAATGGGGTGGGAAGACAAGCTGGAGGCACCACTCCCCGAGAAGCCCAGCTGCCACCCCTACACCTCGCACTGGCAGAGCCCTGGGAGCCCCCAGCACCTCCGTGTCCTCCTTGGCTTACTCCAGGCTCCAAAAATTGCACCCAACAACACTGCCCATCACTCCAGCCCAGCTTTGCCAGGTCGCTCCCCATCCCTGAAGCTGTGCAGCACCAGCCCGTATCGATCCGGATGAGGCACCGCCAGATTCGCACGGCAGCTGCTGTGTATTTACACAACGATTATGAGCCCTGGGGCGGGGGGGGAGGCACAGAGCACCCCTGGCGCTCCCGTTCCCAGGGCTGGGGGCAGCTGCACGCCGGGTAGATGCCTCCTGCCCCCAGCAAGGGCTCACCAGGCATGGTTTCCATTGCACGGTCACATCCTGGGGTACCCTCAAGCTCATTCAACAGCTTCTCGTTGCCAGCACTGAACGGGATGTGTTGCAGGCGGTGATATTCTGCAGGGCCTTTGCAGAGGGTCAAGACAACCTAGGAAATACTTAAATAATTGCCTCGCTGAGCCGGAACGGCGATGCCAGAGAAGCTCCGCACGCAATGCGTGCTTCACCACATTGAGGGCAGCTTCAGTCCCAAGCTGGAGCTTTTGTCTGAAACCTTGGATTTTATTTATGAAATGTCAACTTCTACAAGAAGAAAAGAGCATATCACTCTGGAAAAAACATAAACGGCCCTAAGTGGGGAATGACACCGAGGAAAACACAGCTGATATCGAGGTAACTACTTTGGTTCATCGAGGTTCCCGTCTCCTCCACTCCAAGCTGCTCCGAGATGTAAATCAAGTGCAAAAGCCACCCTGGCTCGCCAGGTTTCTCCGCAGCCCCCTGCCCACACGCCTGCAGCACTCGCCGCTGCTCCCGGCGTCTGGAAATAAACAGCCTGTTCCAGCACCGCTTGGTATTTCGAGAAAGGTTAACACAGCATGCGAGGGGCCAGAGCCACCACTGACGGGGGCTGGAAAGACTCCAGGCAAACCTGCCAGAGGACCGGGGCTCCCTGCATAGGAGGTGACCTTCTCAGCCCCCCCCTCCAAAGCATTCGCATCAAGCTTCGGTATTTTCAGGCTTTGCACTGCGAAGGCTTCCTTCTCCCACCCCCACGTTTCCCCACCAGCATTCCCATCTCTGAAAAATCAACAGGAATTTCAAGCCGAGAGGGAAACCAGGAGGTCTGCGTTGGCTGGGCAAGCCGGGAGTTTTCCCCCTGCT